>NW_020527650.1:0-15925 GCF_003368295.1 Carassius auratus | reverse complement strand
AGAGCCTCATGTCATGCATCACCCAGCCAAACTGGCTAGTAAGTTTTAATTAACACCCGCCAAATGAATTTTAACCCGCATTTGGCGGGTTGCGGGTGTTAATTTTAGAACCCTGGTGGAGACGTGTGATGAAACCCACCCAAGCCAGTACTGATCAATATCCCACCACTCCTGTAACTCATGGTTCATCTGTATGTGTATTCAGAGCCAGTAAACAACGGGGCTTTCAAATAATAATAATAATAATAATAATAATAATAATAATAATAATAAAAGAACACTGCGTTAAAGTGCGCTAAAATAATTGCCGGCATTAATTAATGCATTAATAACGTGTTAAATTGCCAAGCCTAATTCCTATACATTCTATATTTGTTTCATTACATAATTTAGATCCTTTTATTATTATGTTTTATTATTATTATAAAATGTAAAAATCCTAGTAACAACAAACGGGTAACATTTAACTGATGCTGAAGATATTTTAATTGTTATTTTATTTTAAAAAAATTGAGAAGGGCTTGCTTATATTTTTAATCCAATTTTAGCCAGATGATGGATGTGTCACATTCAGGTTTGTGTAATTCCATAGTCTTAAACTGAATTGTGGGACAAGCACAACAGTGGTATAGAAAAGTTTTTGAGAAATACAAGTTCTCTCTTTTGATCCTGATTTTCTTATAAATAAATAGAAATACACTTAATTCAATAGAAACTGATCATTACATTTCTCATTAAATTCACTCACAGTATCCAGACGAGGCTCTTGTGCAGTTCTGGGTCCACCGTCTCAAGGTCACAAAGCTGGATGGGCTTCGCCAGGAGCTGCTTGTAGAAGGGTAAGGTGAAGCCTCCATTGATGTAGTGCCCGTGGAAAACAGCCAGACCCATAATCCGCCCAACAAAGTGGAAGTAAGACAAGTGGTCCTGAAAAACAACAGCAGAGGGCGTGAGAGGAAGTTTAATGAGACCCTGCCGCAGCAGAGAAACGGCTTGGTGAACCTTTTAAAGCACACATGATGACCATATGTTGTGAGGTCCAGGAAGCACAGCCTATGCTAAATTTCTTCATAACATACTGATTTACTGGGTCTTGTTTAGAAGAGAAATCCCAAGCACAGGTCGCTGCATGACTTACAGGGTTGATGGATGAGTCCGGGTTGATCTGTAGTGTGTAGATGTTATCAGTCGAGTACTGAAACAGGCCGTAGTATGGATTCAGCATCTCATGGCAGAGGAGATACAACCATTCCCTGGAACAGGACAGGAATTCAGATAGAACTCATATCTGAGTCTTTGCTGGCTGCAGTTCAGTCTAAACTCTGTGCTCAACAGGGGAACACCTGCAATTTCATGAACACCATACCCTGCATGCTGATAAGCCTGGCTGAGATTCAGCCTAAACTGCTGAAATTATAAAGTCAAGTCTGGCGTATGAAACGAGATGGGGGAATAATGAGGCACAGGGGAAATTCATTAATGAGAACCTTTCGCATAAAACAGATTCATATGCTACCTAGCAACTCCACCGTAATCCAGCCCCTCCTCTCCTCTGAACTTCACCATCAGCCGCTTCTTCAGGTCTTTGGGTCTCATCTTCATGATCTGTCTATAAGACTCCTATCCACAGATAGAACAGAATGAGACATATTTTTGAGTCGGGTGTGAGGTCAATATGATTTTATTACAAAAATGTATACTTTTTGAACAAAGGTACATAAAAAAATTATCAAAAGTGCCAGTAAAGACATTTATAATGTTATAGAAATTTGATCTTTCTATTCATAAAAAAAAGATGATGTAATGCAGTTTCTACAAAAACAATTAAGAAACACAAGTGTTTTAATATAAAAAATATTAATATATTAATAAATCAGCATATTAGAATAAATATAAATGATAATCATGTGATACTACAGGCAAAAATTCAGCTTTATCAGTGAATTTGAAAAACACTCAAAAAGAAAAGAGGGTAACACTCTATTTATTTTATTTTACTGTATTTTTGATCAAATGCTATGTAGCCTTTGTGTGAAAATAAGAGAACTACTGATAATAAACATCCAAATGTTGGAAACCCAGGAAGCAAGCATCAGTGTGCAAACCTAATCGTGATGCATCCCCTAGTCACTTCCAACTGCAAAAACAGTTCCACAGTGCTGTTTGGAACTAAATTATGCATGCACTACATGACTGGCATTATTCAGCTGTGTGACTGCGAGTACCTCAACAGATCTCCTCACGGGACACTTCTATGCGGCAGTGGCCGGCTTGAGGCCTGCTGCATGGGAGACGCTCATGCGGAGAACTTTGAGTTTCTGGACCAGATCTCTCTCATAGCGCACTGGTAACTCGCCATCACCTTCCTCCATGCCAACTTCCATCTGAAACAGGCAGAGCCTGACTCGACTCCTTCACTGAGAGTGTTGGCTGCTCATCTACATGCAAAACACACACAGATTGTCACGTGTACCCAATACATCAAAAATCACTGATAGCAGTTTATCAAGGCCACTGGACCATGATATTTACATGCATCATTTGGGGTTACACTCCCCACTAGGGACGATTAGGAATTAAATAAAATGTTAAGAATTAATTTAATACCAACCTTATAAGAGCAAGCAATTATCATTACTAGCAACTTTAATTACATAAGGATGATTTATTCATTGTGGTTAATAATTTACAGGAAAATTTAAGAGCTGGGAATGAGCAATAAGATGTTCTGAGCAGAGCCGATGTGAAAGATGGTTTTACCTCTCGATGTGGTGTAACGCTGGGTCGGTGAATTGCGTGGTTCTATTATTGTGGTCAACAAAATAAATTCGTCCCTGACACAGTGCTCCTGATCTCCCAGCCGGGCGGCAGAGGCCCAGCTCCTCTCACAACTCACGGCTGTTCAAATCCCTGAAGGAGCAAGCGCACCCATCACATCCCGGTGCTCAACACATATAATGGTGCCCCAAAACTATCGCAGAGTGGGAAATTAACTTTTTTTTTCTCCATCCACCAGCCCACAATATCAGGTGAGTGCCCTATTTTAACAGACATTCAGATTTTACTAACCATGTAATATTTTTGTTAATTTCAAAAGAGTGGGTAAGTTTTTTTTAGATTTGAAAATGAAATATCTCATGTTTAATATTATGAAAGATTACAACATTTTAAAACAAATGTTTTCATATAAATATATTTTCAAATGTTATTTATTCAGTTGGTGGCAAAGCTGATTTTCAGCAGCCATCACTTCAGTCTACATTGTCACATGATCCTTCAGAAATCATTAAGAAACATCTCTTACTATCATCTATGTTTAAGAGTTGCGCTGATTAATATTTTCATGGAAACCATGATACTTTTTTTTTCCAGGATTCTTTGAAAGATCTAAAAAAATTTAAAACAGATCTTTTGAAACATTTTTACTGTCACTTCTGATCAATTTAATGCTGAATAAAAGTATATTTTCTCCATGCACGTAGAGCTAGTATTTTATCTCCCAAATAAAAGAAAAAGCAGACCAGGAGCATTATAAAAGACACCCACCAAGTGGAACGACTTGCCTTAAAGAGATGTTGGTGAAACTGAAGATGAAAACAAATAGTGAACTTCAAAACATGCTCACATGTGTGTGGTTGAATGTACAAGCATGTTTATTTGACCAATTTTAGGAGGTCACATGCAATAGTGACTGTAAAGGCAAAACAACCTGCCACTGCACAAAAAGTGATCACATTTCTCTGGTGGCATGTGTTGATTTCCCACCCTGCTGTTCTCACTATGGGCTTCTTTTTGCACCCCTTTCCTCATGCTTCTTAGGTCATTATCATGATGATGAGCAAATTATTAAGTTTCACAATGTCAACAGTAGCAGCAATTAAGTGGGACTGCTGGATATCAAGTTAGCTGATTGTGGACATTAAAGAGCTACGATTAGAGTGATATCACAAAAGCAGCAAGGAGCAATCAAACTGGGGCAATCGTTATTTCAGCAAAGGTGGGTGGTGATTAAACCTACCGGGGTATTCTGGGATCATGCCAGGTGCTCACGCCAGTCTGTGTGTGCAGAAAATAGACTTGGCCCTGCACGGTGGTCCTTTGCTCTGCATTAGAAAAGAGAAGAGACACGTCAAGAGTAAATGAGCCACAGCTAAACCCAGACGCCAGTTTACACGTAACCTGAACGAGCACCAGGGCTACTGCAACAGGACGCTGAACTTCCAGTTCTCAGACGGCACACAGCTAGTGTGGCATATCATATGTCTGAGATTTAATTACACTGGTGCCATCCACTGGTCATGGCACCACAACACCAACAGGGTCAGGCATGGTTTACACTCCAATGAGGGGCTTTACCACAGCCAATCCACCTGTCTAATGCGAGCCGCAGTGCCAAAGTGAATAGACTCCTTTCAGAGCTCAGTCTCTCCAGTTCAATGACCTTCAGTAGCCTCTACCCTGATCGCTAAGCTGTATTAGTCTCAATGGACTCCAGCTTTACTGTGGGTAAAAGATCATGTATACGTACTGGTGATGTGTAAAAAGACAGATTTATAGTAAAATATTTATATAAACCTTTTATTGCTCATAACTGACAAGCCCTCAGAAAGGAACAGTGAAAATTGCTTCGCACCAGGCAATTTTGAAGTATGCTGAAAAAAGTGAATTTGTCATAAAAGCAGTGCTCTGATGTCAGTACCAGTTTGTGTTTTAAATCACAGACACTAAATAATAAGCTAAAACAATCAGATCGGGTTCATTTTTACTACTCCGCTATTTCTAATGCTCTATCTTACCATAGCCCTCAGGGAGGTCAGGGGATTGGTGTCCATGTGGTCTGTTTTGGGGGGTGTGTGCATGCCCTCTAGAATCTTGGTTTCTGATGCGTTGTGCTTGGAGCCGTTGCTCCTGATTGGGCGACTCAAGTGCACGGCAGTTGCCCCCGCCAGCGGCTCCTGTAGGATCGGTGTATGGCATGGGCTCCTCCATGAAGCAGCTGAGAGGCCGCCCGGGCCCCGAGTCTTCAAAGACAGGCCTGAAACATACACATTCAGAGCAGGTGTTAAGACACAAACAGTCACACCAACATTTCAGTGGGTCTGGGTATTGATGTAATGAACTGTGAATCTAACAGGTCTTTTGGAAGCTCAAATAAAGTGCTTTATCTGGGCAGGTAGCCAGTCTGTGCTGAAAAAAAAAAAAAAAAGTGCATCCTCGGAGACAAAAAATTGACTCACCCTTCATTCTCTACCAGTCCTCTACAGTCGACCACAGGCCCTCCACTGCCAATTCTGTCTCTGGTCTGCAGACTCACTACAAAAATAAAGAATATGGTTAAAGAAAAGTCATTTAGTTCAAAGAATGATTCAGCATTCATTAGTTTGATAGTAGACATTTGAATTTAGAGAAAATTACAAAAGAAAACAAACAAATAATGCTTTTCTCAGAACTAACTTCACTTTAATGAGCCAAATTGCGTCTTAACTGTTCTGAATGAAAAAAAACTCCACTTGTTACAATAAACACTACATTTTTGTTATCTAGTGCAAATACATACTTATTTTAAAAGTGTCACCAAAGCGGCTAAATACATATTGGGCCAATTTATCTGAAAAATTCTGTAAAAGTTCTACTGCAGTGTTTAATACGTACCAACGATTTGTCCACGAACAGCATCACTGTCAGATGGGTTCAGCTTGCACAAGTCTAAACGCTGGTCTGATGGTGTGATAGATAAATGACGAGATGTCATTAAACTAGGCCATCAAACTTTTACAGACTACAGGTACACAGCTTTACACAAATTTAATGAAGACATGAAACGACTGTGATATGGCACAATGAAGAGATTACGGTAAGCTATACAAGTATCCCACTCACAGCCTGTGTCTTTTAGTCTGCTGATGGCGTTGGACAGGAGCCGCACACAGCCTAAGAAACCCGCACCCTGCTTCTTATGGATCTTCTTGTGGTTCCATACGCTGATGGTGATGGAATCGGTCTTCCCAATATAACTGCGGAAAGACTCTCTTTAGCAACTTCCTCCTTTTAAAAACACTAGCTAATAATGTTTCCATTATTTTAAAGCTAAATTAACACATCTACACATAAATCACATAATTAAAACATAATGAATACTACTGAGAACAGAACAGAAAATGTATCCGTCAGTAACTTTATGGAGGAATTTGCTCACAGGTCGTAATGCTGATTCCACTTGGGGTCCAATGTGCTTTTGACCGTGTCTGTAGAGTGGCATTGACCCGAGCCATCCACCACCACTTTGGCGAAAGGATCAGGCAACCCTGCAGCAGAACGACAGTGTGGCAGGAAGACAAATAAACAACAGAGGACAGTTACAATCTGGACAGCTAAGCAGCTTCCACAATGACAGCTGCTAAAATGTAGATAGACTGCAAATATTTGGATGGCTTTACAGATCCCCAGACCAAAAAGAATGACCATGGAGCAACATGACTTTCAGTTGCCAAATTACAGAATCGCTTACACACAGTCTCTGAAAGTCATTTTACATGCACTTTTTTTAAATTAGTTATATACACTAGGATTTGTTAGTTTTTTTTATTTTAAATTTGTGTTCCTCCTTGATTCTGTCAATTTAGTGATCCTGGCTGTATTTGTACCACATAAATATCACTGTTCTGTAAAGGCTGGAATACACTATATTACTTCTGAACAGATTTTAAAACACTAGACATTATGAGTGTGCGATAAGATGATTTTTGATTGTGGATGATAAAAATGTCTCCACAGTCTGCTTTTGAAGAAGTATCGTAATATCGAGCTACAGAGCACATTCTAATCAACTGCATTTCTGTCGTCTCAGTCTCAATATTACGTTACTGTAGAATGCCACATACATTCACATCAGTGTTAACTCAGCGGTAGAGTTACTCTCATGGGATACTGCACTTACTCGCAATTACAAAAGTACATTTTTGGATGTGCTTTAAAGCCTTGCCAGTTTAATATCTTATTTACGTGTTGTTCTGATGTGCGCTTTTTCTGAGTGCATACTCCCGAAGTGTGCGCACTAAAAAGCCTGTCAAACAGCACCCGATTACTGAACTAATTAAAGTCTAAAATAAAAGTAAACTGTTAAGAAAAAAATGGATGCATGTCTGTATATAAGATGCATGCAGCTCTTAAAGGGACAGTATTAAACATGCAGCCGACTGTCAATAAAGGGTCATGAAACCCCAGACAATTTTTTCTGACATTTAAGCAGGGGCTAACATTGCCATAGAAGACAAATTTTAGCATCCGATAATTTTAACTGTTGGAGAAAACTTGATTATTGTAAGCTTTTTTGCGCCATTTTCATTTTCTGGGTTTAAAATCGACATCCTGTTGACGTCATAATTCGATGACGTGTCGTTGTCTATTAAATTATTCATGATACTGTGCGTTCTTATCCTATGAGAAGACGCTTCGCTTAATTATTCACAACAGCATGTGTTGACTTGCTATGACAGACGCTTCAGACTGTGAGCAGTGTTGCCAAAATTTGGACAGCTTTTTGATACAACTGGTAAGTGTTTCAGTATTTCAGTTGTTTCAGTGTCTGCACTTGTAAGGTGGGAAATTCCTTCAAATATTTTAACATTTTAAGTCGCTCGGGACAAATTACGGAATGTATCATTTGCAAATGCTTTTGAGTCTACAATTTAAACTGAGAAACCACTTTCTGTGAGCTCACACATAAAGTGTGCGTACATAGAGCCGCATCTGAGAGAGAATGACTACAGAAAAAAAGTTGTGTTGTGCATTATTGCGCATAAATGGCCAGATACATATAAAATTGTCAAAATGCCGTCTTGATGAGTATTCACATAAACAGTCGATTTATACTAAACATTGTCAGTATATAGGCTATTAAGTGAATGTAAAAAGATGAGAAACAAAACTTGTATAACAGTTAGATGTGTGCATGAGGTCTTAAAGAGATGGCAACCAGTGTTATTTTACATTTAAATAGATCATTCAGTTTGTTATTGTATTTGTTTGTGCCATTGCTTGTCATTTATCTATTCTTTTTTTATTACTGACTGTTTACTTGTCTTTTTAAGTTCAAATTAATTCTATTCAGAGTTTGAAATCAAAGTTCTTTTTAGGTATGTTGATATAATATCAACAACATAAATTGAAAAACAAATACACTGGGGTGACTGGAGGAAATTGCATTTCTATCTGAAATATTAAATTAGCTTCACTGTACTAAAGAGTGTCCTTTAGACTTTTTCTGAATGCTTCAGGTTGCTTCAGTAAGCTTGAGTTTTTGATGAGCTGAGACATAACAGGAAATCTATTTGTGTATGTGTGCAAGACAAGTGTGTGATACAGAAATGTTGTTTTAGTTTCTTAGACGCCCTGGCTACTTCGAAAATGATTTGCATTAAATTCTTAGAAACTCACCAGGAGGACATAGTGAGACACCTTAAATGGAAATATATTTTGAAAATGCATTATCATTGGATGCGATCAAAGCATCCGCATTTGATGAAGGTGTAAATGTTGAGTTTGGGTGTTTCCTCTGTCACAATTTGTAGTCAACTTGGATGACTATGACTGTCAAACTTTTCTTGCAGGAAAATATTCAAAAGACTTTTGTCTCAGTCCTTTAATTGAAATTGCTACAACAGTGACAAAACATTTATGTTGGATGATTGTAGTTTAAAAATGTCATTGTGAGACCGCTTACATTAACCAAGAGAAATGGTCATGGATGGAAGGAGATTGTTTGTTTTTGCTTTGTTATAAGAGTTAGGCACAAAAGCGATTCATTCACTTAGTGAGTATAACTGTTTTTACAGCTCCATGACACAATCCATCAAAAGGCTTATATAAACGACGCAGAATAAGCCTTAAAAGTTATCAGAGGTGCAACAGTGCATTCATATATATGGTTTATGATGCAGAGTGCAAATGGTTTTAACTTGAAGGGAGTGAAATGAAACTGTCTGAACTGGAAGTTGTCTGTGTTTTCTGTTTCCCTTCTTCCACCTCTGCTCCTCACCACACCCACTTTTTTTTTTCTCAACTGTGGTGAGAACTAACCAGCGCTGAAACAGGGGGTTTCATGACCCTTTAAAGGGATAGTTCACCCTAAAATTGAATTGCTGTCATTATTCACTCACTCACATGTTGTCCCAAACCTGTATTAATTTCTTTATTTTGCTGAACACAAAAGAAGATATTTTGAAGAATGTGGGTAACCAAACAGTTGCTGGTCCACAATGAATTTGATAGTAGGAAATAAGCCAAAGGGGCCAAGCAAATGTTTGGTTTTCAGTGTTTCAAAGCATTTGTTCGTCAGAAGAAAGAAACTTCAGGTTTAAAACTACTTTTGAGTGAGTAAATGATGGAATAACAATAAAACACTATGTCCAAATTGACAGACAGATGACAATTTTATTTTTGGGTAATCTACCTCTTTAAATGTTAATAATACAACAAAACACAAAAGAGAAAAAAAATAACTACCTACTGTTGACTAAAAACTTTTTTTTAAACAGTTGCTTTAACAGGAGTCTATATAGTGTTTTATGTTTATATTTGTTCATTCAATTTCTAGAATGCTCCTGCTAAATACACCTATTGTACCTGAAAATAAAACACAGTTTTATTTGTATATTATGTGTAGCTGTGTATCGTTGATCTTATTTTTTAATAACACCGATAAAATAATGCCAAAAGTTTTTATCTTCGCCCACTTTGGCCTAAATACCATATTTTCAGGACTATAAGTCACACTTTTTTCATAGTTTGGCTGGTCCTGCGACTTATAGTCAGGTGTGACTTCTCAAAATTAATTTGACATGAACCGAGAGAAAACATTACCGTCTCCAGCAGCGAGAGGGTGCTCTATTCTCCTCGGTGCTCCTGTAGTCTACCCCTGAAAACAGAGCGCCCTCTCGCAGCTGTAGACGGTAATGTTTTCTCTTGGTTCTTGGTTCTAAATAAATGCGACTTATAGTCCAGTGCGACTTATGTGTTTTTTTCTCATCATGACGTAGTTTCGGACTGATGCGACTTATACTTAGGTGTGACTTATAGAAAGGACAGTCTCATGCTCTGTGGACCGTTCATTTGGTGGCTCGAAACAATAAAGAGCGAATACCGCTGAAAAATATTACTGTTAAATACATGCTGCATCTGTTGTAAGGCATTAATGCTAATAATTTAACGTATAATTATCAGGGACAACTGGTCTTGTTTTGGCTTGTCTTCGTCACACATTCTCATGTGGTCTTTTGTTATACGAGAAGCATAATGGACATGGCACAGAAACTAGATCTATGAATGACGCACACCAGGCATTTGAATAATATGTGGGAACACACACTGATGAGGCCAGTGGGGCAAACAAGGCTGTCAGTCAGAGCAGCTGGGATGGAGAGCCTAGACTGCAGAACAGTGAAGTGTGCTCAATGCTGTAGTGGGTGGAATCTGATGAGGAGCCACTGAATGAGGATGTGTATTCCCCCAGTGATAAAAGCAGCCAGTGGGCGGCTGAACAACTCAGAGGAGAGAGGCACTAATGCTCCAGAATCACAAATGGTTCGTTCATACAGCCATTTCTGAGGGGGATTTGAAGTCGATTAACAGTTTTCCCAAAAGCTAATTCAAACGCTTTTAACTTTATGTGAAACACAAAAGGTGAACTTGAAGAATACCCTTGCAACTCTTTTCAACGTAAATGTAAATTTACATTTTAACTGAATGAGGAATGTTGTCAAACTCCAAAATAAAAGAAACCCAAAGTATCACTGAAATGTTTCTTAAACGCATGCGCTAAATTTCATGGCTCCGAAATCATTTGATAGCTTTGTGTCATCCTTCCACCCAAACTCACCTTGGTGCATTTATGAAAGTTCAAGAGAGAAGTAGTGACGTCCAATCTGTGAACTCAATTGTTCTTTTCAATATAATTCTTGATCCAATTAAAACTGCAAAAATAGTCTAAATGATTTTAAAGCAGTTAGCACAGTGCTGTATCATGAAATAATGACTTCAACTTTAGTCTTTTACTTTGACAGAGTTAGTCTGATTTCAGAAGACTTTGAAAATAGTGCACAATTGACATGGACTACTGCTTTCAAACATTTAAGGTCCGTTTTTGAAGCTTGAATGCCCAGTTTATTGTAATTACGTGGAAAAGAGCAACAAGCACATTATTCAAAAATGTTCCTTTTTTGTATAGTTTTGTTTGGAGGGACGTGGACCAATAAAGAGAAAAATGTACATTTTGTGGTGAAGTTTAAGGTACACCAAAGGATTGTGAAAAAGGAGGTGAAATGAGGTATACTTACGAAAGAAGTCTTTCTTTGCCAGATTCTTGGCACATAATACTGAAAGAGAAAGAAAGAAAAAAAATCATTCAATAAATCAACAGATGCGCCACTTACGAACATAGAAAAAAAAAACCTGAAACTCTGATGCATTTAAAAGCTTTGCTGCTGATGTGAGCATGACTGAAAGCAGCATTTATCTGCAGAGATGGCTTTAAAGAAAGAGCTGGGCCTCATTCCACTGACTAACTGACATGATCAGGATCCCTTTCCTCTAGTCCCCTAAAAGGGGCCACTGGTGCCGTCCAAGCACAGCCTGCACAGAATAAATCAGACAGACTTCCTCTCAACACTGTTAGTCAGCACCCCAAATCCACAGCTTTTCCCTGGATATGTAAAGCTTAAGCCATCTGCCTGAGAGGGATTTTTTTTTCTTGGCTAGCCTTCACCCAATGTGAAATTATCAAAGGTCATTCTGTGTTAGGCTGTAATGTGATTTCACGCTTTTCAATGGGATTTGGTGCACTTAAGAGAAGCAGCATTTGTGAATACGGTTGCTGTCAGCTCATGTTTGGCATGCTGTGGTGTGAAACGGAGCAGGTGTGGTCAGCAATATTCATCTTCTCAAAAATACACCGAGGACAAGGCAATAGCAAACCAGTGACCTGCATCATTTTGAACAAGAGAAATATACACTATAGTGCAAAACGCACAAGCCTATAGTGCACTGCAGTCACAGCACTACAGGAAACAGTGGGCATCATATGCAGTGCAGCTTGACAATGGTGGATTCGGAATTGTCTGTTTTGTGTGAGTATTGCTGGACAAATAGAGGAAGGCTGTGTCCTACCTCTAAAGAGTTTTTCATTTCTCCCATGAGGTCACAGGACTAATTCATGTGTGCTCCTGTCAGAACAGGCACAGTGCAAATGAATGCCGAACAACAAATGACATTCTAAACAACTTGCCTGGCAACCATCCAATTTATGAACATACAAATAAACTTTAAAATGGTTGCAATATGTCCCTTTCACCAATTTTACACGGTTACCCAAAAACATTAATCTGATAGCCGAGGAATGATGCAGAAAAATCTTTTACGTCCAATCGCTCAAATGACCTTTTTCAGTATGGTTGTGGTAATTATTACACTGGGGAAATGTTAAAAGGTCAGTCTGTCCATTTCATGATTCCAAATATACAGAACATTTTTATGGGCAATACAAAAAACGTATTTTGAAAAATTCCCATGGTAACACAATAAAAGTCAGTGGAGTTCCAATGTTGTTTTGGACCCCAATAACTTTTTTTATAAGGATGATGCAACTGAAATATTCTTAATAACATCTCCTTTTAAGTTCTGGTGGAGGAACGTTATACTAGGGCTGGAAAAACTAAATTAATTCTTGATTAATTGAACATTTTACCTCAATAACAATTAATGAATCATTAATTCATTTATTTTATATATTTGCCCTCAGAGTTCACTGACAAGGGTTGTACTGTAAATACGCTCAACTATTAAAGGTGGGTTTGTTTTCTAATGGAAGAGTGCATTTCTTATTTTGTGATTTTAAAATAATTGAAGGATTTCTAAATAACTTACACATTAGGGTTGGTAATGTGTAAAGCATGAATCCTTATAAGGGAAAAACAACCCTAACACCGTGTCTACACCGGATGAGAGCAGTGCGACACAAAAAAATACTATAGAACCACTCATCTATAATAAGAGACTCAGTATATATAGATAAGACAATAGAATTAAGTAAATCAGTGATTATGTCTATACTGGATGTGGCATGACAACACAAATCTCTGACAATAAACTGCGGCTGTGTTATATTTATGACATGCTGACCAAAATCTCAAATGATTTTCAACGGTCGCTTTGTCGCATCCGGTGTGGACAGACTATAGGCAACTCCAGTCCCGGAGTTACCTTCTAGTAATCCCGAAAACACTGATTGTCTTGTTCAGGTGTGTTTATTAGAGTTGGAAGTTGCCTATCCCTGCTGTAAGTACTGCCAGCTATATAGTATAAATAGAGTATGAGTGGTCACGAATCTCAAAAGTGATAGTGGAACTAAAAATCGTGCACTCAAAGGGGGTGGGGGGGAGGCGGGGTTGGGTTCACGATGCCAGCGCAACATCATGATGTCTAACAACAATCGGCAATGGACGATGGCATCATCTATAGGCCCAACCCTAATAACTATTTATGGTTATTTACTTATTATTTTTGAACAACTGAAATCAAACCACACGTCTTGAAAATAACGTTTCTTATGATAAAAGTGACATCTCACTTTTAGTGTAAAATTTATATTTGCACATAAAAAAAATTCTAAAAAGCACATCCGGTTGCTTTGATGACTGTGTTAGAGTTCTAGGTTTGCTTACATGTCACTGAATGGACAGAGTCACGTGGCTACACATGTGGTTGTATGCTTTTTTTGTTTTATTTTTAAAAAGATATTTTAATGGGCTTTTTATGCATTTTAATAGATAGGACAGCAGAGATACACAACATCTAGAAACTGGGAGGAGAGAGAGAGAGTGGGATTGTCAAAAAGGACCTAGAGATGGGAATCTAACTCAGGTTGCTGTGAGTGCAGTATGTCGACACAATAACCACGAGGCTACTAGCACCAACACGGTAGTATGTTTTTTTTTTTTTTTTTTTTACGTTTTAAAGTCAGAATTGCCAATTTAGGCAGCTGCTGTGTATTTAGTCAATTTTTTAATTAAAGAAATCACACATACTGCAATTTGGATGGAGGGGAAAGCTCCGGGGAAAAAACACTATTGGGTTAGTGTTCATGGACCTGGCATCCCTGGGAAATGTATTAACATGATTTTAACAGAGGAAATTTCAGCTTCGATTACTTTTTCAATGAATCGCCCAGCCCTATGTTATACAGTAATAATGTAAATAATAAATCACATAATAATTGAACAATCTCATTAAGTACTACTGAAATAACATTAAAAGATCTTTTTGACTTGTTCCAGTTGATGACAACAGAAGCATCTTCCCTCAATCCTAGTGTGCACATCAAAGAAAAACAAGCTAGTGTTTCTGCTGTTAAAATCAGGATCCTAGACAAAAGTGGCAAAGACAGCAAAAAGCACTCGTACACTTTTCTTTCATTTATGTATTCTCAGTATCCCTGCAGAAGGCTATTTATTATTAAAATCCTGACAGTACAGTGAAGAAACCGACTGAAGTTGAGAAAAGACAGCCAGTTTCTATAAAGCAGGAATCATGCAAGCTCAGCCACTAATTGGTCTATGCTGAGGTTTCATGTTGCCCTAGTGCACGTTATAGTTTATGCCCTAATAATGAGCCAAGAGGACAGGATCTTCAAAAGGTCAGAGAGCTGGAAATCCTTGGCTGTGGACAGAAGAGCCAAACGGCATACCTCTGTTAGCATCCACACACAGCTCCATGACTTGGGGAGGGCACTGCCTCATTAGCTGTGAAATTCATCTCAGCATTCACAAGAAGAGTGGGGTGGCTGGCTCCGTAGTCCGTAGTCATCCTGTCTTTTATCCTCCAGGCTGTCCATCACCTCCCAATAACTGGTTACTCTGGTAACCAATAACCCAAGTGGAGGAGCCGCCATGCATAAGAGGCACAGATCAAAATCTGCAGGTATGACGGAGCAGAGGCAGATGCCTCAGAAGTGACAGAGGTGTAGCTACAGCAGTCACAGCGCATTCAAATATACATGCGGCAGATATTTGGAAGCTTTACCACCCTAGCTTCCCTAAGGAGCTTTCCACATCTGTATCCACGGAAACAAAGGAGGAATGGAGGCAGAAACTTTGCTGTCAGACACAACTTTCCTCACAGGCAGTCAGGGCTGTAACATCCCCTCCATATAAACCAATTAGCTCACATGAGAGGATTTTATTGGCTCAGAAAAGCAGATGGATACTGTTAATTCCTGAGTGCAAAAATGTCAAAATGTAACCATGTAACCATATGCTGATTTGCTGCTCAATAAATATTTCTTATTATCAATGTTGAAAACAGTTGTGTTGCCTAAAATCAGGATAAAGTTCGAAAGAACCGCTTTTATTTGAAAGAGAAATCATGCAACCAAATAATCCATTTATAATCAGTCGGACTGTGCTCGATTGAAATGAAATTTTGATCTGATTGAAGGGAGTGGTTTATTCCTTTTCTAATACGATTGAGAGTGCATGTAAACACTCGATCGGACTGAACCCTGAAACTGTAAGGACTGCGCATGTGCAATGACGCAGGAATAGAGTAATAATCTTCCTTTTGAATAAAGTGTTGTATGAATGCGTGTCCTGTCATTATAAAACTCTCCTTCTTTTAGTACACAGCTGTGAAGTGGAGCAGGACAACTTCCCAGCATTCTTTGCTTTGTATTCTCATCCACAGGCAAACTGGGAGAGGCATTTTTACTGTGTGATAAAACATAAGCATCACGACACAGTGGTTTATATGTATATTTATCCTTAAATGGTCATTCTGCTGATAAAGACAAATAAAGAAACGGTGTAGAAGAGTGGTTATTATGTTAAACAGTGTGGAACTCTATATTTGTGCATTGTGTGCACATGTAAAAAAAAAA
>NW_020527649.1:0-47151 GCF_003368295.1 Carassius auratus | reverse complement strand
TCCTGATTGGGCGACTCAAGTGCACGGCAGTTGCCCCCGCCAGCGGCTCCTGTAGGATCGGTGTATGGCATGGGCTCCTCCATGAAGCAGCTGAGAGGCCGCCCGGGCCCCGAGTCTTCAAAGACAGGCCTGAAACATACACATTCAGAGCAGGTGTTAAGACACAAACAGTCACACCAACATTTCAGTGGGTCTAGGTATTGATGTAATGAACTGTGAATCTAACAGGTCTTTTGGAAGCTCAAATAAAGTGCTTTATCTGGGCAGGTAGCCAGTCTGTGCTGAAAAAAAAAAAAAAAGTGCATCCTCGGAGACAAAAAAATTGACTCACCCTTCATTCTTCTACCAGTCCTCTACAGTCGACCACAGGCCCTCCACTGCCAATTCTGTCTCTGGTCTGCAGACTCACTACAAAAATAAAGAATATGGTTAAAGAAAAGTCATTTAGTTCAAAGAATGATTCAGCATTCATTAGTTTGATAGTAGACATTTGAATTTAGAGAAAATTACAAAAGAAACAAACAAATAATGCTTTTCTCAGAACTAACTTCACTTTAATGAGCCAAATTGCGTCTTAACTGTTCTGAATGAAAAAAAACTCCACTTGTTAAAATAAACACTACATTTTTGTTATCTAGAGCAAATACATACTTATTTTAAAAGTGTCACCAAAGCGGCTAAATACATATTGGGCCAATTTATCTGAAAAATTCTGTAAAAGTTCTACTGCAGTGTTTAATACGTACCAACGATTTGTCCACGAACAGCATCACTGTCAGATGGGTTCAGCTTGCATAAGTCTAAACGCTGGTCTGATGGTGTGATAGATAAATGACAAGATGTCATTAAACTAGGCCATCAAACTTTTACAGACTACAGGTACACAGCTTTACACAAATTTAATGAAGACATGAAACGACTGTGATATGGCACAATGAAGGGATTACGGTAAGCTATAAAAGTATCCCACTCACAGCCTGTGTCTTTTAGTCTGCTGATGGCGTTGGACAGGAGCCGCACACAGCCTAAGAAACCCGCACCCTGCTTCTTATGGATCTTCTTGTGGTTCCATACGCTGATGGTGATGGAATCGGTCTTCCCAATTATAACTGCGGAAAGACTCTCTTTAGCAACTTCCTCCTTTTAAAAACACTAGCTAATAATGTTTCCATTATTTTAAAGCTAAATTAACACATCTACACATAAATCACATAATTAAAACATAATGAATACTACTGAGAACAGAACAGAAAATGTATCCGTCAGTAACTTTATGAGGAATTTGCTCACAGGTCGTAATGCTGATTCCACTTGGGTCCAATGTGCTTTTGACCGTGTCCTGTAGAGTGGCATTGACCCCGAGCCATCCACCACCACTTTGGCGAAAAGGATCAGGCAAACCCTGCAGCCAGAACGACAGTGTGGCAAGGAAGACAAATAAACAACAGAGGACAGTTACAATCTGGACAGCTAAGCAGCTTCCACAATGACAGCTGCTAAAATGTAGATAGACTGCAAATATTTGATGGCTTTACAGATCCCCAGACCAAAAAGAATGACCATGGAGCCAACTGACTTTCAGTTGCCAAATTACAGAATCGCTTACACACAGTCTCTGAAAGTCATTTTACATGCACTTTTTTTAAATTAGTTATATACACTAGGGTTTGTTAGTTTTTTTTATTTTAAATTTGTGTTCCTCCTTGATTCTGTCAATTTAGTGATCCTGGCTGTATTTGTGCCCACATAAATATCACTGTTCTGTAAAGGCTGGAATACACTATATGACTTCCTGAACAGATTTTAAACACTAGACATTATGGGTGTGCGATAAGATGATTTTTTGATTGTGGATGATAAACAATGTCCTCACAGTCTGCTTTTGAAGTAGTATCGTAATATCGAGCTACAGAGCACATTCTAATCCAACTGCATTTCTGTCGTCTCAGTCTCAATATTACGTTACTGTAGAATGCCACATACATTCAACATCAGTGTTAACTCAGCGGTAGAGTTACTCTCATGGGATACTGCACTTACATCGTAATTACAAAAGTACATTTTTGGATGTGCTTTAAAGCCTTGCCAGTTTAATATCTTTTACGCGTTGTTCTGATGTGTGCTTTTTCTGAGTGCATACTCCCGAAGTGTGCGCACTAAAAAGCCTGTCAAACAGCACCCGATTACTGAACTAATTAAAGTCTAAAAATAAAAGTAAACTGTTAAGAAAAAAATGGATGCATGTCTGTATATAAGATGCATGCAGCTCTTAAAGGGACAGTATTAAACATGCAGCCGACTGTCAATAAAGGGTCATGAAACCCCAGACAATTTTTTTCTGACATTTAAGCAGGGGCTAACATTGCCATAGAAGACAAATCTTAGCATCCGATAATTTTAACTGTTGGAGAAAACTTGATTATTGTAAGCTTTTTTGCGCCATTTTCATTTTCTGGGTTTAAAATCGACATCCTGTTGACGTCATAATTCGATGACGTGTCGTTGTCTATTAAATTATTCATGATCACTGTGCGTTCTTATCCTATGAGAAGAAGCTTCGCGTAATTATTCACAACAGCATGTGTTGACTTGCTATGACAGACGCTTCAGACTGTGAGCAGTGTTGCCAAAATTTGGACAGCTTTTTGATACAACTGGTAAGTGTTTCAGTATTTCAGTTGTTTCAGTTTCTGCACTTGTAAGGTGGGAAATTCCTTCAAATATTTTAACATAAGTCGCTCGGGACAAATGACGGAATGTATCATTTGCAAATGCTTTTGAGTCTACAATTTAAACTGAGAAACCACTTTCTGTGAGCTCACACATAAAGTGTGCGTACATAGAGCCGCATCTGAGAGAGAATGACTTACAGAAAAAAAGTTGTGTTGTGCATTATTGCGCATAAATGGCCAGATACATATAAAATTGTCAAAATGCCCGTCTTGATGAGTATTCACATAAACAGTCGATTTATACTAAACATTGTCAGTATATAGGCTATTAAGTGAATGTAAAAAGATGAGAAACAAAACTTGTATAAACAGTTAGATGTGTGCATGATGTCTTAAAGAGATGGCAACCAGTGTTATTTTACATTTAAATAGATCATTCAGTTTGTTATTGTATTTGTTTGTGCCATTGCTTGTCATTTATCTATTCTTATTTTATTACTGACTGTTTACGTGTCTTTTTAAGTTCAAATTAATTCTATTCAGAGTTTGAAATCAAAGTTCTTTTTAAGTATGTTGATATAATATCAACAACATAAATTGAAAAACAAATACACTGGGGTGACTGGAGGAGATTGCATTTCTATCTGAAATATTAAATTAGCTTCACTGTACTAAAGAGTGTCCTTTAGATATTTCTGAGTGCTTCAGGTTGCTTCAGTAAGCTTGAGTTTTTGATGAGCTGAGACATAACAGGAAATCTATTTGTGTATGTGTGCAAGACAAGTGTGTGATACAGAAATGTTGTTTTAGTTTCTTAGACGCCCCTGGCTACTTCGAAAATGATTTGCATTAAATTCTTAGAAACTCACCAGCGAGGACATAGTGAGACACCTTAAATGGAAATATATTTTGAAAATGCATTATCATTGGATCGATCAAAGCATCCGCATTTGATGAAGGTGTAAAATGTTGAGTTTGGGTGTTTCCTCTGTCACAATTTGTAGTCAACTTGGATGACTATGACTGTCAAACTTTTCTTGCAGGAAAATTTTCAAAAAACTTTTGTCTCAGTCCTTTAATTGAAATTGCTACAACAGTGACAAAACATTTAGGTTGGATGATTGTAGTTTAAAAATGTCAATGTGAGACCGCTTACATTAACCAAGAGAAATGGTCATGGATGGAAGGAGATTGTTTGTTTTTGCTTTGTTTATAAGAGTTAGGCACAAAAGCGATTCATTCACTTAGTGAGTATAACTGTTTTTACAGCTCCAATGACACAATCCATCAAAAGGCTTATATAAACGACGCAGAATAAGCCTTAAAAGTTATCAGAGGTGCAACAGTGCATTCATATATATGGTTTATGATGCCAGAGTGCAAATGGTTTTAACTTGAAGGGAGTGAAATGAAACTGTCTGAACTGGAAGTTGTCTGTGTTTTCTGTTTCCCTTCTTCCACCTCTGCTCCTCACCACACCCACTTTTTTTAGCATTTTTTCTCAACTGTGGTGAGAACTAACCAGCGCTGAAACAGGGGGTTCATGACCCTTTAAAGGGATAGTTCACCCTAAAATTGAATTGCTGTCATTATTCACTCACTCACATGTTGTCCCAAACCTGTATTAATTTCTTTATTTTGCTGAACACAAAAGAAGATATTTTGAAGAATGTGGGTAACCAAACAGTTGCTGGTCCACAATGAATTTGATAGTAGGAAATAAGCCAAAGGGGACAAGCAACTGTTTGGTTTTCAGTGTTCGTCAGAAGAAAGAAACTTCAGGTTTAAAACTACTTTTGAGTGAGTAAATGATGGAATAACAATAAAACACTGTGTCCAAATTGACAGACAGATGACAATTTTTATTTTTGGGTAATCTACCTCTTTAAATGTTAATAATACAACAAAACACAAAAGAGAAAAAAAATAACTACCTACTGTTGACTAAAAATTTTTAAAACGGTTGCTTTAACAGGAGTCTATATAGTGTTTTATGTTTATATTTGTTCATTCAATTTCTAGAATGCTCCTGCTAAATACACCTATTGTACCTGAAAATAAAACACAGTTTTATTTGTATATTATGTGTAGCTGTGTATCGTTGATCTTATTTTTTAATAACACAGATAAAATAATGCCAAAAGTTTTTATCTTCGCCCACTTTGGCCTAAATACCGTATTTTCAGGACTATAAGTCACACTTTTTTCATAGTTTGGCTGGTCCTGCGACTTACAGTCAGGTGCGACTTCTCAAAATTAATTTGACATGAACCGAGAGAAAACATTACTGTCTCCAGCAGCGAGAGGGTGCTCTATTCTCCTCGGTGCTCCTGTAGTCTACCCCTGAAAACAGAGCGCCCTCTCGCGGCTGTAGACGGTAATGTTTTCTCTTGGTTCTTGGTTCTAAATAAATGCGACTTCTAGTCCAGTGCGACTTATGTTTTTTTCTCATCATGACGTAGTTTTGGACTGATGCGACTTATACTTAGGTGCGTCTTATAGAAAGGACAGTCTCATGCTCTGTGGACCGTTCATTGGTGGCTCGAACTAATAAAGAGCGAATACCGCTGAAAACATTTCAGTGAGTGGGAAAAATGACTACTGTTAAATACATGCTGCATCTGTTGTAAGGCATTAATGCTAATAATTTAACGTATAATTATCAGGGACAACTGGTCTTGTTTTGGCTTGTCTTCGTCACACATTCTCATGTGGTCTTTTGTTATACGAGAAGCATAATGGACATGGCACAGAAACTAGATCTATGAATGACGCACACCAGGCATTTGAATAATATGTGGGACACACACTGATGAGGCCAGTGGGGCAAACAAGGCTGTCAGTCAGAGCAGCTGGGATGGAGAGCCTAGACTGCAGAACAGTGAAGTGTGCTCAATGCTGTAGTGGGTGGAATCTGATGAGGAGCCACTGAATGAGGATGTGTATTCCCCCAGTGATAAAAGCAGCAAGTGGGCGGCTGAACAACTCAGAGGAGAGAGGCACTAATGCTCCAGAATCACAAATGGTTCGTTCATACAGCCATTTCTGAGGGGGATTTGAAGTCGATTAATAGTTTTCCCAAAAGCTAATTCAAACGCTTTTAACTTTATGTGAAACACAAAAGGTGAACTTGAAGAATACCCTTGCAACTCTTTTCAACGTAAATGTAAATTTATATTTTAACTGAATGAGGAATGTTGTCAAACTCCAAAATAAAAGAAACCCAAAGTATCACTGAAATGTTTCTTACAACACATGCGCTAAATTTCATGGCTCCGAAATCATTTGATAGCTTTGTGTCATCCTTCCACCCAAACTCACCTTGGTGCATTTATGAAAGTTCAAGAGAGAAGTAGTGACGTCCAATCTGTGAACTCAATTGTTCTTTTCAATATAATTCTTGATCCAATTAAAAACTGCAAAAATAGTCTAAATCATTTTAAAGCAGTTAGCACAGTGCTGTATCATGAAATAATGACTTCTACTTTAGTCTTTTACTTTGACAGAGTTATCAGTCTGATTTCAAAAGACTTTGAAAATAGTGCACAATTGACATGGACTACTGCTTTCAAACATTTAAGGTCCATTTTTGAAGCTTGAATGCCCAGTTTATTGTAATTACGTGGAAAAGAGCAACAAGCACATTATTCAAAAATTTTCCTTTTTTGTATCATTTTTGTTTGGAGGGACGTGGACCAATAAAGAGAAAAATGTACATTTTGTGGTGAAGTTTAAGGTACACCAAAGGATTGTGAAAAAGGAGGTGAAATGAGGTATACTTACGAAAGAAGTCTTTCTTTGCCAGATTCTTGGCACATAATACTGAAAGAGAAAGAAAGAAAAAAAAAATCATTCAATAAATCAACAGATGCGCCACTTACGAACATAGAAAAAAAAAACCCTGAAACTCTGATGCATTTAAAAGCTTTGCTGCTGATGTGAGCATGACTGAAAGCAGCATTTATCTGCAGAGATGGCTTTAAAGACAGAGCTGGGCCTCATTCCACTGACTAACTGACATGATCAGGATCCCTTTCCTCTAGTCCCCTAAAAGGGGCCACTGGTGCCGTCCAAGCACAGCCTGCACAGAATAAATCAGACAGACTTCCTCTCAACACTGTTAGTCAGCACCCCAAATCCACAGCTTTTCCCTGGATATGTAAAGCTTAAGCCATCTGCCTGAGAGGGATTTTTTTTTCTTGGCTAGCCTTCACCCAATGTGAAATTATCAAAGGTCATTCTGTGTTAGGCTGTAATGTGATTTCACGCTTTTCAATGGGATTTGGTGCACTTAAGAGAAGCAGCATTTGTGAATACGGTTGCTGTCAGCTCATGTTTGGCATGCTGTGGTGTGAAACGGAGCAGGTGTGGTCAGCAATATTCATCTTCTCAAAAATACACCGAGGACAAGGCAATAGCAAACCAGTGACCTGCATCATTTTGAACAAGAGAAATATACACTATAGTGCAAAACGCACAAGCCTATAGTGCACTGCAGTCACAGCACTACAGGAAACAGTGGGCATCATATGCAGTGCAGCTTGACAATGGTGGATTCGGAATTGTCTGTTTTGAGTGAGTATTGCTGGACAAATAGAGGAAGGCTGTGTCCTACCTCTAAAGAGTTTTTCATTTCTCCCATGAGGTCACAGGACTAATTCATGTGTGCTCCTGTCAGAACAGGCACAGTGCAAATGAATGCCGAACAACAAATTACATTGTGAACAACTTACCTGGCAACCATCCAATTTATGAACATACAAATAAACTTTAAAATGGTTGCAATATGTCCCTTTCACCAATTTACATGGTTACCCAAAAACATTAATCTGATAGCCGAGGAATGATGCAGAAAAATCTTTTACGTCCAATCGCTCAAATGACCTTTTTCAGTATGGTTGTGGTAATTATTACACTGGGGAAATGTTAAAAGGTCAGTCTGTCCATTTCATGATTCCAAATATACAGAACATTTTTATGGGCAATACAAAAAAACGTATTTTGAAAAATTCCCATGGTAACACAATAAAAGTCAGTGGAGTTCAATGTTGTTTTGGACCCCAATAACTTTTTTTTATAAGGATGATGCAACTGAAATATTCTTAATAACATCTCCTTTTAAGTTCTGGTGGAGGAACGTTATACTAGGGCTGGAAAAACTAAATTAATTCTTGATTAATTGAACATTTTACCTCAATAACAATTAATGAATCATTAATTCATTTATTTATATATTTGCCCTCAGAGTTCACTGACAAGGGTTGTACTGTAAATACGCTCAACTATTAAAGGTGGGGTTTTGTTTTCTAATGGAAGAGTGCATTTCTTATTTTTGTGATTTTAAAATAATTGAAGGATTTCTAAATAACTTACACATTAGGGTTGGGTAATGTGTAAAGCATGAATCCTTATAAGGGAAAACAACCTAACACCGTGTCTACACCGGATGAGAGCAGTGCGACACAAAAAATACTATAGAACCACTCATCTATAATAAGAGACTCAGTATATATAGATAAGACAATAGAATTAAGTAAAATCAGTGATTATGTCTATACTGGATGTGGCATGACAACACAAATCTCTGACAATAAACTGCGGCTGTGTTATATTTATGACATGCTGACCAAAATCTCAAATGATTTTCAACGGTCGCTTTGTCGCATCCGGTGTGGACAGACTATAGGCAACTCCAGTCCCGGAGTTACCTTCTAGTAATCCCGAAAACACTGATTGTCTTGTTCAGGTGTGTTTAATTAGAGTTGGAAGTTGCCTATCCCTGCTGTAAGTACTGCCAGCTATATAGTATAAATAGAGTATGAGTGGTCACGAATCTCAAAAGTGATAGTGGAACTAAAAATCGTGCACTCAAAGGGGGTGGGGGGGAGGCGGGGTTGGGTTCACGATGCCAGCGCAACATCATGATGTCTAACAACAATCGGCAATGGACGATGGCATCATCTATAGGCCCAACCCTAATAACTATTTATGGTTATTTACTTATTATTTTGAACAACTGAAATCAAACCACACGTCTTGAAAATAACGTTTCTTATGATAAAAGTGACATCTCACTTTTAGTGTAAAATTTATATTTGCACATAAAAAAAATTCTAAAAAGCACATCCGGTTGCTTTGATGACTGTGTTAGAGTTCTAGGTTGCTTACATGTCACTGAATGGACAGAGTCACGTGGCTACACATGTGGTTGTATGCTTTTTTTGTTTTATTTTTAAAAAGATATTTTAATGGGCTTTTATGCATTTTAATAGATAGGACAGCAGAGATACACAACATCTAGAAACTGGGAGGAGAGAGAGAGAGTGGGATTGTCAAAAAGGACCTAGAGATGGGAATCTAACTCAGGTTGCTGTGAGTGCAGTATGTCGACACAATAACCACGAGGCTACTAGCACCAACACGGTAGTATGTTTTTTTTTTTTTTTTTTTTACGTTTTTAAAGTCAGAATTGCCAATTTAGGCAGCTGCTGTGTATTTAGTCAATTTTTTAATTAAAGAAATCACACATACTGCAATTTTGATGGAGGGGAAAGCTCCGGGGAAAAAACACTATTGGGTTAGTGTTTCATGGACCTGGCATCCCTGGGAAATGTATTAACATGATTTTAACAGAGGAAATTTCAGCTTCGATTACTTTTTCAATGAATCGCCCAGCCCTATGTTATACAGTAATAATGTAAATAATAAATCACATAATAATTGAACAATCTCATTAAGTACTACTGAAAATAACATTAAAAGATCTTTTTGACTTGTTCCAGTTGATGACAACAGAAGCATCTTCCCTCAATCCTAGTGTGCACATCAAAGAAAAACAAGCTAGTGTTTCTGCTGTTAAAATCAGGATCCTAGACAAAAGTGGCAAAGACAGCAAAAAGCACTCGTACACTTTTCTTTCATTTATGTATTCTCAGTATCCCTGCAGAAGGCTATTTATTTATTAAAATCCTGACAGTACAGTGAAGAAACCGACTGAAGTTGAGAAAAGACAGCCAGTTTCTATAAAGCAGGAATCATGCAAGCTCAGCCACTAATTGGTCTATGCTGAGGTTTCATGTTGCCCTAGTGCACGTTATAGTTTATGCCCTAATAATGAGCCAAGAGGACAGGATCTTCAAAAGGTCAGAGAGCTGGAAATCCTTGGCTGTGGACAGAAGAGCCAAACGGCATACCTCTGTTAGCATCCACACACAGCTCCATGACTTGGGGAGGGCACTGCCTCATTAGCTGTGAAATTCATCTCAGCATTCACAAGAAGAGTGGGGTGGCTGGCTCCGTAGTCCGTAGTCATCCTGTCTTTTATCCTCCAGGCTGTCCATCACCTCCCAATAACTGGTTACTCTGGTAACCAATAACCCAAGTGGAGGAGCCGCCATGCATAAGAGGCACAGATCAAAATCTGCAGGTATGACGGAGCAGAGGCAGATGCCTCAGAAGTGACAGAGGTGTAGCTACAGCAGTCACAGCGCATTCAAATATACATGCGGCAGATATTTGGAAGCTTTACCACCCTAGCTTCCCTAAGGAGCTTTCCACATCTGTATCCACGGAAACAAAGGAGGAATGGAGGCAGAAACTTTGCTGTCAGACACAACTTTCCTCACAGGCAGTCAGGGCTGTAACATCCCCTCCATATAAACCAATTAGCTCACATGAGAGGATTTTATTGGCTCAGAAAAGCAGATGGATACTGTTAATTCCTGAGTGCAAAAATGTCAAAATGTAACCATGTAACCATATGCTGATTTGCTGCTCAATAAATATTTCTTATTATCAATGTTGAAAACAGTTGTGTTGCCTAAAATCAGGATAAAGTTCGAAAGAACCGCTTTTATTTGAAAGAGAAATCATGCAACCAAATAATCCATTTATAATCAGTCGGACTGTGCTCGATTGAAATGAAATTTTGATCTGATTGAAGGGAGTGGTTTATTCCTTTTCTAATACGATTGAGAGTGCATGTAAACACTCGATCGGACTGAACCCTGAAACTGTAAGGACTGCGCATGTGCAATGACGCAGGAATAGAGTAATAATCTTCCTTTTGAATAAAGTGTTGTATGAATGCGTGTCCTGTCATTATAAAACTCTCCTTCTTTTAGTACACAGCTGTGAAGTGGAGCAGGACAACTTCCCAGCATTCTTTGCTTTGTATTCTCATCCACAGGCAAACTGGGAGAGGCATTTTTACTGTGTGATAAACATAAGCATCACGACACAGTGGTTTATATGTATATTTATCCTTAAATGGTCATTCTGCTGATAAAGACAAATAAAGAAACGGTGTAGAAGAGTGGTTATTATGTGTAAACAGTGTGGAACTCTATATTTGTGCAGTGTGCACATGTAAAAAAAAAAAAATAATCAATTCCGATTTGAAGTTTGTAACATAAACATCCACATCAACCCGATCACTTTATTAAGCATTCATGTAAACACTACATTCAGATTCATGAATCGGAATGAATTCAGTCTGATTGAACCAAAAATTGTGCATGTAAACATAGCCATATGTAATGCATCCTTGCTGAACAAAAATATGAATTTTTCATATAAAAAATAAATAATCTTAAACTCATTTCACACTGCGAGTTCGCAAAATAAACAGGTAATGTGTCCTGGCACATTTGTTCCCAGCTCGCTACATTTTTTTCGTTCTTTTTGTTCATCTTTATTCTGCAGTGAGGACCATCTCTGCTGCTTGCTTTAAAAACACAAAGTTTCATACATTTCTCTCTGATTCAGTTTGATAGATATTCCTTTACATGATGGATCTATAAGTTTAGTCAACAGAGCAATGATTTTAAAACGGAAGAAAACCAGATAAAACTTGGTGCCAAAAAACTTGAAATGAAGCTGTACGACAGATCACAAGACAAGTACTAACAGGAAAACACATGAGTGCCCTTCTCAAATGTGGCCAAGCTCCTCTAAATGAAGTGCAAGAGCAGTACACATCGGTTTAGGGCTTTTAAAGAGGGTTTTTCCTGTTGCATTAACCATTGCCTAATCAAAGTGGGTGATGGGCAGAACAAACACGCACAACACTTCAGAGTTCCTGCCGCCCAGCTGCACAAATTGACAAACAACCCTGCTGAACACATAAAAAAGCAGCGAGTTCAGCGGGAGTTATTTGCCCAGTGCGGATTCGTGGAGATCTGCCCGGTGCTGTACAAACAGCATTGCCCGTGCACTTTCATTTAGCCCTTTGATAGGAGGCCAAACAGTCTGGTATGGTGTTATCAGACGTGGGAGATCATCCATCATCTTAACCATTTCATTACAGAGGATTAGCAGCTCAAAAACATTAACTCTACAAGCTGCGAATCAGAACTGTTTGTTGGTGGCTGTAAACTCCTGTAAGCCAGCACAGTATTCATAAGTACAACTGATTTTACTCTAGTTTTATTTGGTTTTGCATCTGCAGAATGTATTATCTGATACACTGTGATAAATCTCAACTCATCATAATACCATAATTGGATAGTGGATGACACTGCCAACCCTATGACATAGACCCAACATGCCAGTGAAAGAGAGTGAATCAGCAGGTTTGATTAGTCTCTCTCGTGGATGTGGTTTGCTGGACTTTCCCACAATTCAACGCCCCACAGAAGCCAATCTGACTGCAAGCTTATTTCGACGACCTGCTAAATCAGAATGTTGGAAAAATTTATGAAATCCTAGAAATGCAAAGAAAAAAGTATTAATAGGCCCTGAATTTCAGTGCGGAACTGCGCATAATTTTATTGATTTCTGCAAGCTGTGCAATTATAACGTGGGAGATTCCTGCAAACACATTACCACAGCATCCTAACTTTTTTTTTTCTTTGCTGAGACTGTGCCCAAATCAAACACATTTTTGACAAAAATCTGTAAGATGGTAGAAATAAACTAGGCATACAAATTAGGCTGTGTGTCATGCATCCTCAAAAACCATAAACACAACCACACAAGGAAAAAGAAACTCCATAATATAATAAAAACAGTTGCTTGCTAAAAGAATGTGGTTTCAGCTGACTGGCAAGTTTATGAAATCAATTATTGCATAGCAAGTGCATGAAACCATCGAAATTCAACTGTGCATGATAAACAAATCTGGTACTCAGTTGCCAATTTAAAACCCTCAAGCTAAACTAACTGAGAATCACGACTTAAAACCAGACAGTATAGTCTCTGCTAGTCAGCGTAGTGTTTCTTTAATATCTTGCATTAGGACAGCTGGTGTAGTGACTGATGAGGGTTTGGTGCAAGGGAGACCAAAGAGCCTCTATTCTTAGTATCCCACCCACTGATTCCCTGACTTTAATTTAAAAAAGTACTGCTTTACCTGACGTAACGGCTGAGAGCTGGTTCACAAGCCACAAGACCGTTCACATAGTTAATTAGCAAAAGAACATGTGTGTAACCAAAGAAACATTACTCAGTAGATGGGAATGAGTCTCTGGCGGGTTTTGCAGCTGTTTGCAAGGCAAGTAGTTTGCTGAGGTTAAAGCATTGGGGGGGGGGGGGTGCACATGATATTGTGTAGTTTGTCAGTGATCTAAGGCTCTGTCTATTAAATGCTGCTCCATTTGGAAGCAGGTGATTTACCACTAATCAGGGAACCGGCTTTACTGACGAAATATGCGTGACCATCGCATGCGATATATCGGCCATTACTAAAATAGAGTATTTAATGGAACAGCAATCATAATTGTATTTTACAGTAGTAATTCTAGTAGGGCTGGGTGATATGGGCAAAAAAATGTAAAAAAGCAAATTAAGCCATTTTGCAATTATGATTTTATTATGTTTAATTTCTCAGCCCTTGTACAGTCAATTCAGACTTTGCATACACAAGCCATCACTCTAATTGAGTGATGAACTAGACTGATTTGGGGTTGAAGAATGTGGCCTACTCGACTCATTTCCTGCCAGATTCAGAGATGACACACATCACTCCTCCCATTCACAGCTTAGGTTTGAGTTACAGCGTTGTGAGGGCTGGAGGGATAGGAGTAAGGCCGTATTGCACACACTCATGTAAAGCCCCACAATACGCAAAGCTGAAACACAAGACGTCGGGCCCCCAGCGCAAATGAAATATCCATGAGCTTTTAGTTATCCTCCACCCTCCTTGCTGGCTCTTTGTTTCTCTTTCTCCGCCTTTCCATGGCCAAATCCTAAAAGATTAAACTGTGGGAAGCCATTCTGTAAGGTCGATCAGAATGCCAGAGGCCTTTAAAAATATATCCCCATCCAAGCTCGAACAAATGAGTTGTCAGCCAAAAGTTTAAACTGGAATGCTAAACCTCCTCATGTGCATGAATAGACAAGACATTTCCTCAAGCAAATATACAGTAGGTCAGTCGCTCCGACTTCCTCGGTGGATCCGCCAAGCTCCCCTAGGAGGAAGCACGTTGAAGGCGACAGGTGGGCAGACATCCCCGTCACTGAGTCACCAGGCGTGAAAAGGAAGGGAAACCTGAGCAATACCTTGGGGGAACGAGTGGTTAAAAGCACAATACATAGGAATGAGAGGAATGCATTCAGTCGGCAGTGACTGGAGGAGGACGACATCCTGAATCTGATGTGTGGTGCATTAATCACATCTCTGAGCCGACACCAGGGAGACTGCAACCTTATGGTGACAATGCAGACAGATGTCTGCCCGTCTTTGCTCTTGACGGTTTGTCTGACTCCATCAGAAGTACTCCGATACAAAATGCAATGACGATTATTGTGCCATCAAACAAACTTAAAAATGGGTCTGGTCTGCACTTTGAGAAAGCTAAATGGTTCCAGAGGGCACTCAATTCACACAGAGAGGACAAGCAGGAAAACAAGCTTGTAAAGAAACAGGCTATTTATGTCAGTCATTTTAGAGAATGGCCTCTGGTCAATTGTCATCCCTGTAGAGATATGAGCGATACTTATAGTGACTCCGATGAGCATCTGCCCTGCACAGAGACAACAGCCGAGAGGATTGCAGAGAAACTTTATCCTGAAAAGTACCATCTTAAAGTCTGAAAGGATGAAAAACAATCCCTGCGTTTAGCGGTTCTTGTTTACAACAGCTGAAAGAATGCGTCCTGGAGCAGTATGTGTGCCCGGCAGAGACCTGGCGGAGGTGGCTGAGTGACCCCTGGGTGCTGTGCAGTAACCTAAATCCAGACGAGGCACGTGGGAGGCGGCCAGGCTGCTGAGGGAGGCTAAAAATCACCATATGAGCTCTTCATCCTGTCTGGAGGCCCCACAGACTTACGCAACTGTACAACACAGCACTGTCTGCAGCTGACCACAATGCAGTCTCACACACATGAACACAAAGGACATATTCATATTGATGAATAAACAAATTCAGGAGAACAGATTTATTCGAATTAGAGTTCTTTTCTACTTCTTTACTGTCACATTTGAAAAATTTAATGCTTCCTAGCAAGATTGAACTTAAATTTAATTAAATTTAACCATTTGAGTTAAAACAGGTCTAGGAAGGGGACAGGATACGTTTGTGAGGATGAATGACTTTATTTCTTCTTCTTCTTATGTTTTTTTTTTAGAGGCAGGGATTTAAATTGAATTTAGAATTAAAGGTCTCTGAGAAACATCTTATCAGGGTCTCGTGGCTATCAACGTAAATCAACTGGTCATTTAGGCAACTCACTGACTAGTCCATGATAAAAATTTGGTTTTGCACATCTCTAGTCTGACCTCCCACTTGTCTGGAAAGTGGTGAGCCACGTATAAACTTAATTTCCTACGTTCTGAAATACTGAAGTCACTACTTCAGTTAACAATTAACCCAGCAATAAAAAATTAAATACAAATAAATAAACTATTTGGTTGCCATTGACACTGACTGACCACAGTACAAAGTCTTATACTAATTACTCTCACCTATGACACTTCTGATCAAGGTGCAGTGTCTTATATAAGGGATGAGTCTATCATAACACACAAGGTTAAATGGTGTGACTTCAAGTGCATGAACATCACAAATACATAAGAAAAACCTTGAGTACAAAAGTGATTCAAATTAAGACTAAAGGTTTAACACAAAACAAAACAAATGCTTTAGTAGGGCCCAATGTTTTCCGCAATGGAATTACAGAATCCAGTCATAAAAATAGAATTTACTTAATAACATGGAATGTCAAAGAGTTTGTCAAATTTTGAATTAATCAAAAGTAGGTCATTACACTTAATTCAAATCGCTAAATTGACTAGTATCTGTAAATATTAAGCCGTAAAAATACTATTTAAATATGAAGTCTGCATGTTCTACGTGTCTCTCTCTCTGTGTGTGTAAAAGACACAGACATGCCTAATACATTAATAGGAGAATGAGCCTAATATAGTCTTGATTATATGTCGATATCTCTGACTATCGTCGATACACAATACTATCGTCTATCGGTACAACCCTAGTTTACAGTGCTGCAGATGGTCCGAACAAACCCACAGCTGGAGTTCACATTAATATCAGGCACAGGAATGTCTGAGAAGCTACATGCTTCACATACCTACACATTCATGAACATGAAATGATCATGTGCAAGAGGACAAGGAGGAAAAAAAGATAAGGAAAGAGAGGAAACAGACAAGCAGGCAGCACGTGAAACAAATGATAACAGCAGAGTGCTGCTAGTGCTCAATGAATAAGCAGGATTTCCCAGTGTCCAGCCCTCTGCTTGTTGTACAGGCTCACATACACAGGCAGTAAGGCTCTTTTCAAGCAGCTTCTTGCACCTGATGCATGCCACAATAGCTGGCCATGTCAAGCAAAAGCCTAGTACATAGAGTATAATCCAGGCTTCAATTAGGTGCTGCAAACGATTATGGAGAGGTTGAGTGTGCAAGGGGACATGGGATGTTCAATAAATCATTTATAGCATCTACTCTAATGTCTGCACATCATGCCATATAAATATAACAGGCAAACATGGCTGCATTTGCACTGCAGGGCGTAATGCACATATGCCATTTTTGACATCTTGTCCAAACATAGTTCTGGAGCTACAGATATTAAATAAAAGCTGTTATGGTGGATATTAATGAACAAAAATTGTGAAATAATCTCATGAATTTATACGTTCAGATAGCTATCATTTAGAACCACATAAAAGCAGCCCAATACACACACACAAAATCTGATCTGCCGCAAACATTGGTGGTTTCAGTAATGCACACTGTTTGGCACCCACTGTTAAGTGCACATTTGCACTGCGGTGCATAACAGGATTACTGAAAATACACATTCTTCTTGCAAATATTTACATTTTTTAACAGATTTGCATTATGTAGCCTAAACAAAATGCTGAAGAGTGTAAACAATTATTTGAGGACGTCTCCAATTTCCTTACTGTTGCAATGCTACTTGAGAAGTGCCAAGTCAGAATACAAAAACAATGAGCATCAAACTAGTATGCAAAACAAGTCACTGGAATTCTGAACTGTTAGACCACTAATATTTTGAGAACAAAGCAAATATGCTACCAAAACATGATAATGCAAGTGGTCATCCTGGGCTAGCGTTATACAGCTAATAATATCAGAAAATGCAACATCATGCAATCATCAAGCACAATGACAATTCCTTAGCAAGAAATAAACATTTGTCCTGATCAAATTAAATGCACTGTATAATCGGGTTTAAAACAAGACCTACAAATAGCAAGCATTTGATAATGAGTAATTATTCAATCACCACTGTGTATTTTGTTTGGACTGAATAATAGCACACCTGGAATCTAGTTGAAGAAATGCTAATAGTGAAAGCATCAACACATCATTTAGTCTACAGAAACTTTCAGAAACAGCTTTGCCAAATCACCTAGTAGCTTTACAGTTTTTGGATGTATACAACGAAGTCTCAATAACACCACAAGTTAAACACAGCTGTTTCACAGTAACAAGCAAACATTTTGAAGCCTGAATGCTCATGGCCTTAAAGTTTATTATCCCCATGTGTGGGAGCGTGTTTAAATGTAACAGCAACAGTGAAAAAAAGAACTTATAATAGAAGTAGAATACAAATGAAGGACTTGGTAATGCTTTGCATTCTTATACGGTTGCATCCAGACTGCCTTATTCATTAACACAACAATAAAAACCAAACAGCCCAACTAATCCACAAAAAAATACCTTCAGGGTGAAACAGAGTTGAAAACATGCAAAATCAAGTTCTTTCTCAGGGCATTATCAGCACAGACCTTTCCAAGTAATGAGGAAACAACAATGAGAAAATAAAATAAACTCGCATTTCTCCCTCATTACTCTGTAACCATGATGAGGGCAATAACTCCTGAGCAGACTTAAAAAAAAAAAAAAAAACCCAGGAGGTGCAAGCTCCAATGATGACAAATATTTACAGAATACTTCCCCCTAATGAAATTACTGAAGGGTATAATCAGGTCAAAAATGTCATTCATCTCAATAATCTAAAATCAGGTTCAACAATTTAGTTGGAGGTGATCAATTTAGAAATATTCAGACAGTTCGAAATCTTTTCGAAATTGAAAACACATGTTTTAGTAGGCATGTTTTTGTTGTTGCAGTCTAATAATTATCGTGTCAAAAGCAGAAATAGATAATTAAATTTGGTTCTTCATATCAACTACTGAACACGAAGCACCACAGAATAAACTGTATTAGTACTGTGCACAAAACCCCCACAATATCGCTCAATAATGGAAAGAAATGATCGCAGAAGCCACATCCTACTTCCTGTTGAGTGAAAAACAAACCCAAAGTAAAACGGACATACTAAAAGACGGAAAGAAGCATGAACAAGGCAGGGAAAAGCACTGCTAGAGACACCATTAACAGATACAAATACAAGCACACAACTAAAAAGAAATGAAACATCAAAAACTTCAACATCCTGCTAAATGAATTCGGGAGAATATTTCAGGCCATTAAACATAACACTGTACCCCCAAATGACTTAATGTACTTGTTTCAGTGAGGAGGAATTCAGAAAAAAAATATATAAACAAACATTCAATCTTGCCTTGATCTGCTCAGTCTAAAGTGATCCTAAAGCAAAATAACTTTTTTTCTACAACCCCTCGCTGTTAAGGTCACAAAAAGCATACTGCCGTCAAAGCTTCCTAGACACTATAGTGTGAAGGTGTTGATTATCAACACTTGTCTGATGGCATAAAACCGTAACACAGCGAAATCTACCAGGAATCTGCGTGCCAAAAAAAGGTGATGTAAGTTGACAACAAACAATTTGATCATTATTGCCAAAAGATCATGCTGACGCATGCGGTTGGGTACAAGAACCGGTTTTTCTGCTGATACTGAAATGATCTGACTCATGCCCTGTGTTGAACTGAATGTATTGAACCTTATGAACCAATAACAGTCATTGTTATTATGTTACACTAAAGGCTTGTGATGACTGGTTGTGCATATGCCGTTATGAAGTTAAACACACATGAAATTTGTGTTAATATGTTACCAAATTATTATTTTTTTTTTGTCTAAAGCCTATTTTGAATGACTGCACCTATGCTAGTAAAGAGACTGTAAAAAAAAAAAAAAAAAAAAAAAAAAAAAAAAAAAGTCATTAAAAATGTGTTTTCATCAATCTGTTCTGGTGAAATCAGAAATCATCTCATTTAGCACCACACTACTGAAGGCATTGAGTACAATAAGAACTGCATTTTATTTTTCCAAAAATTTATAAAAAAAAAAACAAACATTTAAAACCATCATTTAAATGATCACCTGCCCAGAAATGAGGGTAAGTAAATGACGACAAGTAATGTTGTTTCACACCTCTATGACTAGACACAAATAAAGATATTTTTAAAAAGTTAGGAACCAAACAACATTGGAGTCCATTGAGTTTTCCCAAGATATCTTCTTTTATGTTCCACAGAAGAAATAAAGGGTTTAAACAACATGAGAGTAAATGAACTATTCAAAGAATTTGTTCAAGTACAAAAAATCATATACAAACTTACAATACAAAAACTTTATTTCTAGAGCACATTTAAAACAACTACTGTAGACCAAAGGGCTTTACAGGAAACATTAAAACAACAAGAATAAAGAGAAGAACACAGAGGAATCAGAAGCAAAATCATTAAAAATCCTTATGATTCCCAAACCCGCTAATATGTTTAGGTAGCTGTTAATAAGACTCAATGCAGTGGTTGCCAAACATACCGGCAAACAAGAAGCTGAAAATAACACTGAAAAATAATATCCTCTCAACAAACCCCAGCACTGCTCCATCTACTGATGAAAATCATACAGATAAAAAAATCTTGCAAGCTTTGGTAACCCAAATCCGCTGGACTTAAATGCCCTGCGAGACGAAACAGTGAAGCAGCCATTGAAGATATTCAACACTCATTGTTTCATGAGACAGACATTCCTCGTCCAATTAGAATTCCTTTCATGGGCCCAGGGGGGAAAGCAGCACAGCTGGAGGCGCTGGGTTTGTCTGCGGCCCAACAACGCTATCCACCTCTGCTGTGGACATCTCTTCCACAAACAAACTCAAGTGGCCACAGAGGAGATGTTGTGAGACACAAACACATCTGTGCAAAATAAAGACCAGCTCATTCAGAGCTCCCTTGTTTGTGTAGGAACAAAATGTCTTTATATGGTGTCTTCACTGCATTCATCAAAGCAGTGGATAGTAGTGTTGAGTTTGACATCAACATAGTTCTGCCAGACAAAAATGGAGCCACGGGAGACCTATTACGTCCAACTAAACATCAAACTTTCTCACATTAGAATGACAAAATGCCCATGTAGTCCACTTGTTCTAGTAGCATACATCAGCTGTTAACAGGAAAGCGAGGAAAAGCGGTAACACTACAATACTAACCGTATTCACTAACATGAACAAGAGTCACCATTTAACTTACCAAGTAAAATACGAAATATGAATGGTTCATCATTTAATGTTAGTTAACTACTTTAATTAACATGATCTAAAAAAGAACAATCCTTCTACAGCATTTATTAATCTTAGTTTATGTTTATTTCAACATTTACTAATGCATTATTCAAATCAAGTAGTGCTTGTTAACATTTGTAAATGCACTCTGAATTAGCATGAACTAACAATGAATAACGGTATCTTCATTAACAAAGATGAATAAATACAGTAATAAATGTTTTCTTCATTGTTTGTTCATGTTAATTAATGCATTAACTAACATCAACTAATGGACCATTATTCTAAAGTGTTAACAAATACTTTTAATGCATTTATTATTCTTAGGTAACAGTAATTTCAACCTTTACTAATTCGTTATTATAAATCAAAACTGCTGTTAATATTATTTAATGGGACTGAGCTAACATTGTTTTTACTGACAAACATTAACAAACATGAATAATTACTGTAACAAATGTATCGCTCCATGCAAGGTAATGTTAATTAATGCATTAACTAACTAATGGGACCTTGGCTATAAAACAGAAACATGCTTTTGCATAATATTTCTATTCCATAAACAGTATTATATGTCAACAGTAGATTTGGTTGAAAGTCGAGAGCAATCATCCACGATCTCTGTGATGATATCAATGAGATCAGTAAGCATCAATCATATCCTGTTCACTTCCAAGAAAGAAGCGATTTCAATAGAGAAGGGAAAAAATATCCTGCCCATGAAAACCCCAACCGTGGATTGTGAAAGAGTAACTTATATTAGCATAGAAAAGCCAAGCACTGTAACCCTTTCTAAACTTGCCTAAGTGAGCAAATATAATAAATAGACAACACAAAACACTAATGAATATTCGGCCACACATGTCGGCAGTCTTATTAATATCTAACAGAGACACAGCCATCCAGATGAGGAAGCGAGAAAACAGCTGCCTCCGCTTCATCCGGTTAATCCTCAGCTGATTTATGACTACCTAACAACCTCACAACCCTTGCAGGGGGAGCTGCTTTCGGCCGATAGTGTTCACATAAGTGGAAATAAAGCAAGTCCACGGACTATTGTGCTGTTTATAGAGATGATGGTGAAATGAAAGACTGCTTGTCGCGTTAGCATTCTTTTAGCATTAAGAGCCAGGCTCCTGCAAGCTAGCAGGGTAGTCGCTAAGCCTTCCATACACACATAAGCGACAAAACACAGCGCCGATAGTCCAACTAGAAGTATAACATGATAATTAACCCAGCAACGATACAATTAAAACGACGGAGAAGCTCGTGTGTTTTACCTGTCAGTCGGACTTTGATGCTTGACCCGTTCCTTCGAGTCCCAGGATTCGACATCACTCCCACAAAATAACCGACCAACTTTCTCTCAGCATAAACCCAAGACGCTCGCTGCAAGCGGATAGAAAAACGTATAAAAACGCGCTACGCAAATATGTGTGCTGTACATGTGTTTCTAGGCGGTAAAACGGTATTATTTCCGTCTGGCAAATCCCCTGTAGCTTTCCGACTTAACAACACAGGCTAACATTTTTTGAGCTCAACGGCGTTCTGACATCACATTAGTACAGCTGTACGTGCACGCCCTCGCGGCTGGGCGCGTGCGCGCGCTCGCCCTTCCGTCTGCCGCTGCCAGCATTTGTGACCCTGGAACACAAAACCAGTCATAATGGTCAGTTTATTGGAAATGGGGATTTATACATCTTCTAAAAGCTAAATAAAAGCACATAAGCATCCCATTGATGTATGGTTTGTTAGGATCGGACAATATTTGGCCGAGATACAACTATTTATAACCAGGAATCTTATGGTGCAAACATTTTTTTGAAAAATAAAAAATATATAAATAAATTATACTAATTAACCAAATTAAGTCCTAAGCAATGCATTTTAATCAAAAATTTGAGTTTTGTTATTTTTATGGTAGGAATTTCCAAAATATCTTCATTGAACATGATCTAATATCCAATGATGTTTGGCATAAAAGAAACATTGATAATTTTGACCCATACAATGTATTGTTGGCCACTGCTACAAATATCCCCATGTGACTTAAGACTGGTTTTGTGCACCAGGGTTTCGGGGGTTTTAACCTGATTTAATCTGAATTAAAGTGATGTCTAGTAAATCGTGGAAAATATAAGTCATGTTGTGTGGTCATTTTGCAGCTTCCTGTAACATTTTACATTTGGCCAAGGTTGTTGTTTTGGGTTGTAATAAATGCTCAGATAATGAATGTAGATGATTTACATTAAATTTGCATTATTCCGATTGCATTAATTGTGGCTGGATAATTGTTGTGTGGTAGAAAGTAAACAAGGTCAGTCTGAGCAATAGGGGAAGGGATTGGATTTGAGGAGTTTAGCAACTGGAAACAATAGAGCCATTTAATAGTGTCGTGCAGAAGAAACGCCAATCCACATAAACAGCGGGATAATGAGGGAGGCAGACCACACACTGGCCTTTCTCAGTCCCTCGCAACTTTAATGAGCAAAGAGGCATTGTGCTTTTGGCATTATAATGAAATGTATTTGATCTGAAGACTCGTTAAAACTGAAACAAATACATATTAATGCATTTAATTAAATCAGTTCATTGAGTGGGATGCAATGTGGTTTAATGGTACAACCTAAAAATGAAAATGGTAAATAAATGATAATGATTTTTATTGAAGACATCGTGTAATTATAGCATGTCTTAAGACTGCACATGACATGCACATATATTAATCATAAGATATTGTTAATTTTACTGCTAGCAAATTTTATATTATATATTGAAATAAAAGGTTACTACTATATTGCATCAATTGGGTTCTCAATAGTAATGATTTGAAGTACCAAAACAAAATATTTTTGTTAAATTATGAGCTTCAGATGTTGTAGGTTTTTTTTTGTTGTTGTTGTTTTTTTTTTTTGGTTTGGATTTTAGAGTTATTGCAACACTAGAACTTAATTAAATGCCAGACATGAGCTGAGTTCAGAAAGCCATTGAGGATATCTAACTACATCCACAACAAAAGATATATGTGAGAATGTTTTAGAATGTGATGCATATGATGTAAACTACTCCAAATATAAAAGAATGCAAACAGATTATTATCTATGGACACCTTATTGACATAATTTACTCAATTGAGATGATATAGCTCACTTCTGCCACCTCTTGGTCATAATATGTTTATGGTAAGTGCAGGATTTGATTGTTGAACTGAAATAGGAGTTTTTGACAAATCTGTCAACTGAATTGATAAAGTAGGAAAGTAATTGAAATAAATTATGTGTGTGTGTGTGTGTGTGAATTAATTAATTAAATTTATGAATAAAAAATTGTAAATATTATATAAAAGAGACAAAGAATGCCTTTAGGTGCTAATAAAATATGCAGATAAAAATCCATGTCTTGAGGTATGAATATGCATAAACATGAGTCAAGGGAAAATGTGATAGGGTGGAACATTATAAAAGCAAATTGGCTGCTTCCTTCCCTGTTCTCTTGGTTGCGATCGATAATAAACAGTAGAAAACATTAAATAAACAGTATTTTTTTGTATGTTGAGTGACATACTTTGCAGGTTTTATCCAAGTTATACATTAATGTGACTCTAAAGATGAGAAAAACTTGTCTTTTATTGAAATGTTTTGGTGTTTATATTTTTATTTATTTTTAAATAATTTAAATGGAATGTGTATGACTGGCTTAAAACTATATGGACATGTTAAAATGCACTAGTTAGATGAAGAATGATAGATTGTTATTCCTTTTTGCCTTTATAGCTACATTTTATAGTTGTTGTTTTTTTTTTTTTTTTACATATCTCAGTATTAAGAAGGTAAATTTAGCCATCTGAGAATATACCACCTATAGTTCTGATAGCTAATTAATGTATAATATCCTCTGGGTATCCAGGGAGCAGCTTATGTGTGTTCACAGCTTTGAGTTAGCAGCCTTAATGATCCCCTAATGTGTCCACACATGCTTGAAGGGGAATACTGCACCACCGCTCACACTGTGTGTGATATAGTAACACAACATAGCCACATTACAATCAGTACACAAATGTTTTTCACTTGTTTATTGGCTGCTAAAGTTTTGAGCTGATGCATTATGCTTGAACCATAAGTCTGCATTTGAGAAAGAAAGATTTCCATGTTGCTCCTATAGATTCTCAGCCAAAGAATGTGCCTTGTTGATTATATCAGCACATCCAAGGTGGTACAACAAGCAGGATGGCTATGCAAAAACAAAGATCCACTGAATGAAACAGTGCTGGGCCTGTTGCAGCCCTCCATGGCTTTCTTGGCTCAGCTCTTCAAAGCAGAGGAAGCTTGACTAGGTGCAAAAAAAGAAAGAAAGGGCTCTTCCAGACCATCTCAGCTTTCTATAGGGTATCAAACACCTATAAATATAACAAAATGCCTGAACTTCCTCACATACTTTTTTTTTTTTTTTTAAGTTGATATTTCCTTTGGACCCCAACATAAACAGCTGTATAAAGGGATGACCACTCTGTGTACAGCACTGTGCCAAATGAGTTTAAACAATCTGGTCATTTATATCTGTTTGCTATTTCATTCTTTTATTAAAGGAACAGTTCACCCAAAAATAAAAATGTGCTTAAAATTTACTCAAATTCAGGTCAAGATGTAGATTAGTTTTGGAACAGGTATGGAGAAATTTACATTAACATCACTTGCTCACCAATGGATCCTCTGCAGTGAATGGGTGCCGTCAGAATGACAGTCCAAATAGGAGAGGATAGGACTTAATGGTTTAGAAGCAATGGTTTGTAGCTCCTAATGATGCATGTCTTAATGATGGATTCATTAATGGACTGGGGTTGTGTGGAATCTTGGATTTCTTCTGAAGTATTGAGATGTTTTTATCAACTGATTGGACTTTCTTTACAACGGCACCCATTTACTGCAGATGATCATTTGGTGAGCAAATTATGTCATGCTAAATTTTTACAAACCTGTTCCAGTGAAGAAACTCATGTGCTTCTTGGATAGCCTCAGGGTGAGTATGTTTTCAGCAAAGTTTTTATTTTGAGGTAAATTGCTATTTTAATATCCATCATTATTGCATTTCCTTTATTATTCTATATTTCTGGTGCTCTTTATTTTTATTTTATCTTTACTGTCTTTTTTGTATATATGTCCTATGTAAACAAATTTTTTAAGTGCTATTTAATTCAGGTTTAAATTATTTAAAATAAGTTATAGTCCTTAAATTCCCTGAATATAACACATACATACTGATATGTTAACCAATTCACTTCCATCACGCAGCATAGTTTGTTATTATTTCAATATAAGAAGAGTTCCAATGCAACAGCCTCTAAAAACCATCTTGGTCAAAAATGAGATAATGATACTAAGTGAATGCTCTACACACATACATGTTCATCAAGTCCTTTAACTTCAAATGTACAAAATCCTAGCCTCAACCCATTCAGAAGTACATACATAGAAACCAATACATAGTAGCCAGAAAGAAGTGCTAATTTTAAATAAAAACGTCAGATGTACTTCATACTCTCTTATGTTTACCAGGTGTTGGTGACGCATTCCTAATCCTGCACCTGGCAACTGGTATGTAAGGGCATCCTAGAGGGAATCTGCATTTCCCGAAAGGCTTTTCTAGTTTAAGTATAAGCTGTTCCTGTAAAACAGTAGCTCTTTATCATCCAAAAAATGACAAGACAGAAACAGCACATAAAATCCATACAGTATACTTACACTTGAAGGTTTAATCTCAACCCTTGTCTCTTACTATTTCAGAAATGGCTTCACTGCCATTCAGCGAAAAGTGAGAAGATTTCTGAAGCTCAAATAATGTGGAAAAATATACTTCTGAAGTCATTCATTTTTAATCCTCTTTTTTAAATGATTAATTTATATCTTTTCTAGTCCTTTCTATCCTGCAGTGTTTTATTTCCAGGTCCACATGGCTCACCAACAGACCAAGATGAAGGTAAGCTGTTCTGAAGAAATCAAGAACAATAGCAGAGAAGATCAAAGAACTTGAAAAATGTATTCCTGTTTCGAAAGAAAAGGGCGATTCAGCCCTGGCCACAGCAACTGTGTCTGAATGTGGTTTTCATTTTTAATGAAAATGAACTGCATTTTTTACATTCTCAGGAACTAAATATGGTTGCAGTTGCTGAGAAGTACTGTAACCAGCTGATCAAGCAGAAAACAGCATGAAAGAAAGAGATGTTAAAGAAGGACAAGAATGTTGCCAGTGCTTGAAGTGCTCAAAACTAATGGACCTGAGAAGAGACTTGGAAGCATGGGAGTCAATTCTGGCAAAGTCAGAAAAGGAAAAACAGGTGAAAGCAATCAAATATTTGACTAAAATATGGTTGTAAATTCCCCACACATCTGCGATCATGTGTGAAATCATGCAAGCATGTGTTATTCATTGACAAATTAAAATAAAGTAACATAATGATCTGAAATGATTCAGTTTATTGGCTCTAAAATACCTGCTGTTACTCTTTAGGGCCTGGATGACAAAGTACAGAAGCACAACTTTGCCAACGGGATGAAAGTATCGCTAACACCCAGAATGAAAAGAAAGATCTAGAGAAGCTTCAGCAGGTTAAGAAGCCATCACTGGTTTAGAATTAAAGCTGTTATTTCAAGAAAAAGATAATACAAAGATACAGGCAGCCACTCTGGAGAAGGTCATGCAGCACAGACATTAGATCTCACCATTAAATTGAAGAAGATAATAACTGCTCATTTTGGGGGTACCAGCAGAATATATTCTTTATGAATGTTTTTAAAAGAATTTTCTAGAATCAAGGACTGGAACTATCTGTTTTATAATTTATATTATAAATATATCTAATGTATAAACATAGCCTATTTTACTGAAATATATACATGCATGTGTGTGTATTTATATATACATAATAAATATACACACATATATTATCTAAACAAAAACTTTTGGATGTGATTAATCGTGATTAAGTGTTTGACAGAATTAGTTAAAACACACAGAGAGATATATATATATATATATATATATATATATATATATAAAAAATTTTTTTTTTTTTTCACAAAACTGCAGAAGGAAGAAACATCAGAGTACAATAGATTTCCTCTAAGCTAGCCTGGAGGAAGAGGTCTGAGGACTAAGAAGAAAATGGATTCAGACTTGGATAAAATGACAGTGGCACCAAAAACAGTTGTGACCTTCAAGAGACTGTAAGAGCATATCTAATCATCAGAATTATTATTTTTTTTAAATCAACTTTGGCCCCCCTTGAGTATGAAATTGAGTTTTGTACGAACAGGGAGCTATTTAACCTCGAACCAGACGGTGACTGAAATCAAGGTGTGCAGTGGGTTGAAACCTCTAAACCTGCCAGGAAACCTTTTGAACTGGTGGACAACACTGAATGTGTAGGTATACGTCAGCCTCAGTTGAGGTAAATAGAGGTCAGCGTTGCGCATGCGCCGGTGAGTCTCTTGAAAACCAAAGTTTGTTAACAGGATCAAAAGAAGCAAAGTTTCCTTACTTTAGCAAAGGAGAACCAGTCTCCTCTTGGCTTATATCCTCCAACATTCCGTTGTTTTGTTTTGATCTCTCTGCTGTGTGTCCGTTCGGCCACTTGAGCAGCGCATGCACAACACTGACCTCCATACGTTATCTGCCCGAAACTGCTTCCTTTTACACAGTTAGCGCAAGCTAGATTAAAGTGATTATTACGTTTTGAATATGGATATTTTTCTTACAAAAAAGCATCGATTCCCTAAAGGAGGCCTTTGTTCACCCCCTGGAGCCATGTGAAACACTTTTTAAGGATGGGCGCTTTTTATTTAACTTCTTTTGGACTGAAGCAATGCAAAACCCTTTGAGTGTCATTAAACAACTTGAAAGACCAAAGACTTGTTAAAATTAAATTTTTAATATAACTTCGACTGGATTTTTCTAAAATAAGAAAGTCATATACACCTAGGATGACTTGAGGGTAAGTCATTTAGGGCCTAATTTTCATTTTTGGGTAAACTAACCCTTTCACAAAGTAGCATTAAAATGAAAATAGAATGCGATTTAAATTTATGTTTGAAATGCCAGCTGTAGCAATCTTTATTTAATTTAAAGATGTTTTGAGGCTTGGGGTCGGTAAGGTTTTTTCTAAATGCATTAGAAATCTCTTATGCTTATCAAAGCTGCATTTATTTGATTTTCAACATCATTACTCCAGTCTTAAGTGTCACATGATCCTACAGAAACAATTCTAATATGGTAATTTGCTGAACAATAAATTTTTCTTATTATTAGTTGTGATGCTTCATATTTTTTGCGGAAATTCCAAAGAACAGCATTTATTTTAAATATAAATAATTTGTAACAAATGAAATGTCTTAACCTTACCTTTTTATCATTTTGATGCTTGATGATTACTGACCCACAAGCTTTTGGTAGCGTAGCCTATATGTGACCCTGGACCACAAAACCAATCATAAGAATACATTTTTTTATATTTTGATTCATACATCACCTGACAGGCTAAATAAATAAGCATTGATGTATGGTTAATTGAGATTGAGGACAATATTTGGCCGAGATACAACTATTTGAAAATCTGGAACCTGAGGTTGCAAAAAAAAAAAAAAAAAAAAAAAAAAGAAAATCTAAATATTGAACCTTTAAAGTTGTCCAAATGAAGTTCTTAGCAATGCATATTACTAATCAAAAAAAATTATATTTATATATTTACAGTAGGAAATTTACAAAATATATTCATGGAAAATGATCTTTACTTAACATCCTAATGATTTTTGGCATAAAAAAATCAATAATTTTGACCATTACAATATATTTTTGGCTATTGCTACAAGTATACCCCAGCGACTTAAGACTGGTTTTGTGCTCCAGGGTCACATATGCATATATGTAACACTTAAAATGTTGACAACTTATTTGGCCTTGGTTATACTGTAGAATCATCAAAGTGGCAGAATTCATCCCACATGAAGCAAAGTTGGGGAGAGCAATGTACAAGAAGAGGAATATTAAAAGGAAGAAACGATCTTTCAAACAAAAAATGTCAAGAAAACCACATTATGATATTGCAAAGATTGTTACAAAGGGATAGTTCACCCAAAAAAATCTATCATTAATTACTCACACTCATGTTGATCCAAACCCGTAAGACCTCTCATCTTCAGAACATAAAATAAGATATTTCTGATGAAATCCGAGTTTTCAGACCCTCCATAGAAAGCAATGCTACTGAAATATTTCCAGGTACAGAAATGTAACAAGGACATGGGTAAAATAGGCCACGTGTCATCAGTGGTTCAGCCAAAATTTTATGAAACTATGAGAATAAAATGAAAGTGCAAAGAAAATGAAAATAATGACTTTATTCAACAATTATTTCCCTCCTCATCCCGTTTGCAGCAGCCCGCTTCCATTGTGGAGAGATTATCACACATGTGCTTGCTTCCACTTCATGTAAACAACGCAGTTGGGTCTGAATGCTCTCGGATTTCATCAAATATATCTTAATTTGTGTTCTCATTTTTGGGTGAACTATCCTTTTAAGGGCTATAATACAATAAAATATCAATTATCCCGCCTAAGATCAGAAGCAGCACAGTCCTTTGAAGCATGGCCTGCTCACTACAGTGCCAGCCCTCACTTATGCGTCTTCTGAATGACTTGCGCTGGTGAGTGCTCACGGAGTGGACACGCCCACCGTCTGCCGTGCGTACGCATGCGCGCGGAGCTGCGTCCCATTTCCTGGATTCCTTGACAGGCCCAAATCAGGGAGCGAGAAGAGCGCAGCCGGAGTGAATTCGTGTCGACTGTCCAGAGTCCGCGAATTCAAGTCCGTCCAACAGGTGAACACCCGAGAGCCAACATCCTTGCGAACATTCCTCAAGAAGCGGAGCATCGGTTCAGGTAACTTAAGTGAGGCCCGTGCCATGCCTTTTTCCGACAGCAGGGAGCGGACTGAGCCGGCAACTTGAGCAAGGCCTTCCTTTTCCTCAAATCTTAACAGACCGCGAACATTTCTGTGAATGCACTCGCGATATAAGTGTGTTCACGGTTGTATAATGTACTACAGAGCATTATCTTTAAACCAGGAGTCTCTTTTCCGGCTTTCTGCGTATTTTTCCCAGGCATGTAATCTGTTTTTGGCGTTAGCTGTCGGCTAATGTAGCAGACGGGCAGCTCGCGAGCAGAAGCCTGTGGCATCAGATAATGATGACCTGCCTCACCCACGCCCTAAAACCGGGAACTGACAGCAGTCATCTGGTTCTGACTGTAGAAAAATAAATTTTTGCTTTTGTATATGATTACGGACGAAAAACTGCAGATTTCTTTGTGGACATAACCCCGATGGATGTGATTAGACCTGGCTTGCCAGTTTGTCAGTGATGTTTTTTTTCTTTACTATTGTTTCTGACACCAATTAAGCTATTTATCAACTAAATCCAGAGTACATTATTATCCACGATTGCGAGTTTGATAAAAAAAAAAAAAAATTAATTAAACCTTAAAGAAGCAATGTAAATTAACATGCGTTTCGAACTAAAGTTGATCATTTAGTTCCTATATGTGTTCTCCACAAGTAAAATGGTTAATAAACAAGCCAAAACATTGAGCTTTGCTTGTCACCAATCAAAACCGGGCTCACACTCGTGAGAGAAGCCCTGCATGTATTTGTCTTGGCAACTGAGAAATTATAGTGTTGTTGTACTAAATACCTTATTTTTAAGCCCTTGGATAATCCCTCTGCTAATGAAGAAATGCACATATCGAAACTGTTAAACACAATTCTACCGATCAGTATAATCAAAGTTCTAACATTAGTGGCACATTAATCAAACATAATTGCCTTTCTTTTCAGGCAGAGGTGCACGTTATTTGGAGATAATGTCACTTCACCAGTTTTTGTTGGAGCCAATCACATGCCATGCGTGGAACCGGGACAGGACCCGTAAGAAAGATTTGTCCTTGTCATTTATTCATCGATGTTGTCATCATTTTTTGAACCAATGCCTCATCTCATGCATTGTTTTTCAATTACAGAACTTGCTATAAGTCCAAACAACCATGAGGTCCATATATACAAGAAAAGTGGAAATCAGTGGGTGAAAGCTCACGAATTAAAAGAGCACAATGGACACATCACAGGTAAAAATTAGAAAAAACATTGTCAAATTCCTCACAGACATTGTTATAATTGCAAGTTTACCGTTGTTTTTGTTGTTGTTTTCTAGGCATTGATTGGGCTCCTAAAAGTGATCGCATTGTGACCTGTGGAGCTGACCGTAATGCTTATGTATGGAGTCAAAAGGACGGTTTGTGGAAACCCACCCTTGTTATTCTCAGGATCAACCGCGCTGCCACGTTTGTGAAATGGTCTCCGCTAGAGAACAAGTTTGCAGTGGGGAGTGGAGCACGACTCATATCTGTTTGCTACTTTGAGTCTGAAAATGATTGGTAGGTCACAGCTGATATGTTGGTCCTGTGATTGTGTACGTGTATATATATATATATACGTGTAAATGTATAATATTATTATTATTATGTATTTAAAAAAAAAAAAAAATTTATTTTAGGTGGGTTAGTAAACACATCAAGAAGCCCATCCGTTCAACTGTCCTCAGTTTAGACTGGCATCCAAATAATGTGCTTCTGGCAGCTGGGTCATGTGACTTCAAATGCAGGTGAGTCTGCATATTGAAGCTTGCTCAATGTGAATGATTTGTTAGGGCTCTGAATCATATTTGCATCTTTGTTTCTTAGGGTATTCTCTGCGTACATCAAGGAGGTGGATGAAAAACCAGCTCCAACCCCATGGGGGTCCAAGATGCCCTTTGGGCAGGTGATGTCAGAGTTTGGCGGGGCAGGAAGCGGAGGATGGGTTCACAGCGTCTGTTTCTCAGCCAGTGGGAACAAACTGGCGTGGGTCAGCCATGACAGCACTGTCACTGTAGTGGACCCCACAATAAGCTCAACGTGAGTAATGAAAATGGTTGGTGTGTTTAGAAAAAAAAAAATGTTATTTGTTGATAGAGACTTTTTGTAATACATCATGCTTGTTAATGACTAAAAGCACACTTCTGCTTTACAGGCCAAGCCAGTTGAAGACCGAATTCCTTGCCCTTCTGAGTGTGACTTTTGTTTCTGAGAACAACATTGTGGCAGCAGTAAGAGCTTTTTTTTTGTTTGTTGCGCAGTACTTTAGAGGTGATTACCTTTCTTCAGGATTTAATATAGAGGGTTTTTCCATCAGGGTCACGATTGCTGCCCTATGCTGTTCAGTTTTGATGATGGTGGAAACTTGACCTTCATTTCCAAGCTGGACATTCCAAAGCAGAGCATCCAGCGCAACATTTCTGCCATGGAGCGCTTCCGCAACATGGACAAGAGGGCCACCACTGAGGACCGCAATAGCACCCTAGAAACCCTGCATCAGAACAGCATCACGTAGGGCAAAAATGATTTGAAAATGATATATATACATACTACCAAATTGTACATTTTGTGGTCAGTAAGACATAATTTTTTCCAAAAGAAATTAATTCAATTAATAAAAAATTCCAGTACAGAAAATTACAGTGTGGCAAAAGATTTAAAATAAATGCGGAGGTTTTGAGCTTTCTATTTATCAAAAAATCCTAAAAAGCACAAAATAAGAAACGTTACTTAACCTGCATATCAGCATATTACAATTATTTCTGAAGGATAATGTGGCACGGAATAGTGGAGTAATGATGCTGAAAATGAAACTTTGCCATCAGAAGAATTAATAATTTTAAGTTTCAAGGTATTACTGTGATTTTATTTTATCTTTTTACTGTACTGATCAAATAAACGCAGCCTTTGTGAGCATAAGAGACTTATTTAAAACATATTTAAAGTCTTACCAACCTCTAACTTTGCATATAAATTCTAATCATTTTTATGAAAATTGTGCGTAACCATTTATCATTTTTCTTTTGAACTTTGTAGCCAAGTGTCTATATATGAAGGAGACAAAAGAGATTGTCGCAAATTCTGCACTACGGGAATTGACGGAGCAATGACCATATGGGATTTCAAGGTTTGTATTTAATATTTTCTAAATCGTTCCAAACTTTTCTTGCCATTTAAGTTGCTTCTGTTTTATCCCTTGGTTAACTAGAATTTACCATCTTTACTTAATTCTTTCCACAGACCTTAGAGTCTTCAATCCAAGGCCTGCGGATCATGTAAAACTCACATGAACTAGCATGACACAGCACAAGCACTGCAGCTTGAAGACTAACAAGGAGATTTCCGATAACACTTCTGAAAGTTTTTAACTATTAAAAAAAAAAAAAAAAGCACTGAGCAGTGGTGGGTACTGGTGTATGACACTCTTTAAAAATGGGAAAACACTAATGGGAAAAGGGGTTAGGATCTTTTGTTTTCTTTGTTTGTTTTTTAATAAAAAAAAAAAAAATCTATGCCAAAGCTGGCACCCCAGCAGTGTGTGATGGTTGATTAAATTGTTCTGGGTCTCCAGGGGAAACCGGAGAGGTGTTAAATTAAAAGGAGAATTTTATGTAAATGGTCTGCTAGAAATAAATGATGTATACTACACAACATTCGCAAGTGTCATCTCTTTCTGTTTGATTCAATGCCTTTGTCATTGACTGGTTTTCATATGCTCCTAGTCCTAGATATACACAGCTCTTAGATTGCAACCGCAGATTGCAAGGTTTGGACTGAACAGTTTTTTTATGTTACGGCTCCTGTGAATTATTACAGTGCATTAAGCTAGTTACCATAAATCAGCTTTGCAGACGGAGGGTTTAAAAACATGCAAGAGAAGAGAATGTGAAGGGGAGTTGAACCAGCAGACAGCCGCCCACACAAGGAAGTGGTTATATGTTTCTAACAGGGAAGGGGAAGTAGTGCATATCTAGAGAGAAAAACGACTAGGGAAATACTTTAGTTCATTCAGAGCAAAGCTAGCGTTTGTGTTGACTGCTCAGAGTCCACGAACTCGGGCTTCTGTTGTAGATTTGGTCAACCCCCCCAACATCTCTCAGATTTTTACGGTTTCCTGGGTAAGTAGGAAAACATATGGTTTTGCTTATCTGAATTTGGGAGATTTTCTTTTTTCAGATGTGAAGCAGTCTGTGGTTTTGCTGGTGTTTGTGCCTGACTAACATGCACTAACATGGAGAATGACAACTAGAAAGCAAGTCGCAGTGTTTCGGTGACTTTTTAGCTGTAGTGAGAGGTTTGAAATGGTCTACTATCTCACATGGCTGCAAACTCCCTCAGCAGAGAGAACCGTTATGTTTTAAACGGAAACTATCAAAGATAGTGGAGGTGTTTTGTGTGTTTTTCTTGTAAGTGGAGCATCTGGCTTGTCACATTCCTTTCTGGTCTGGTTTTAATTTATTACATTGTTGGGGGGTGGGGGGCTTTGCTGTTTGACTTTTGTTTTAAGTATAACTGAGAGAAGTCAAAAACCCGGAAAGAATTTTAAAAGGAAGTTCTAAACTTCTCCATTTTAGTAGCATGTCTACGGAAGTGAACAAGCAGTCATGTTGCAGTAGTTTGATTAATCCTCATTTTCACAATTTCATCTCAAAATTACCTCAAATTTAATTTGCAGGAAAAAGCAGCCATGTCTTATCACAGTTTTCTTCTTGAACCTATCAGCTGCCATGCCTGGAACAAGGACCGAACTCGTAAGTCCCCACACTCGCAGCATCTTTTACGTCTTTGGAGCGGTTCCCAGTGTCTAGGACTGTAATCATGTGCGAGCTTCACTGCTGAATACACAAATGATTTGTCTCCAAAGCTCATCTGATCAACTAATATTTATTTTGAGGATTCTTCTCAAGAGAGTCTGATGAGACTGTTCACTGATATTCATAAACTAATGTTTAACATTTCCTTACAGAGATGGTCTTGTTACTCATATTATGTGACTTTTAACATTTACTAGTTTTAAATTGTGCTGTGAACGCCCATTTGGCCTTTGAGAGCCCATACTGAATGTCTACACTGCTCTGACAAAAACTACATTTTGGATGAAAAGTTGCATATCCTTCTAGAAATGTAAAATACATACATAAACGTGCACGCCACATGTGCACTTGTATTTAGGCTATGTGGTTTATGAAGCCAGTTAGAATCCTTCAGCCTTGAAGTGAAGTGCTCTCAAAAATCCAAATCATTCAGGACTATGTTTTAAGAGTTTAAAAACTGTCTTAAAAGAGCAAAAACATAGTCAAAGTTGTGTCTTTTCACTGCTGCCGCCCTGCTTTTCTTTCCATGCTGATGAGAGAAACAGTAATGACTAATTCCCCTCAGACTTCCTGTTTTACCATGAATGGTGCTTTGTTGCCGATGCCGTGCGTCTTCAGCAGACCACAGAGAAACAGCAGGGAAATGAGAAGGCTGAGAATGACTTTTAGGTTTAACTGCTGCTGTTAAAAACATGAAGGTTTTCTAGCTCACCTATGAAAAATGTGTGAGCATATCTGCTCTAGCGGGAAATAGAAATTGGCCTGTTCCCAATACCCACATATGTAGCCTTTGCATTAGACCACTTGCTGCTTATGTGACATACTTGCAATATTAGGCCCGAGTGTTCATCTTAGTGTGTAAACTTCAAGTTTACATGTAGAACATAAAATGCAAGTAAACCTTTTACAGACCTTAAATTATACTTTCAGATTTTCTGATAGATTGCACTTTAAAAATTACAGTGTATGTTCAGTAGTCTATACTAATGCACAACTTAATTCTGGAGCTTCTAATTAAGTTGCAAAATGCAGCTGACAACATTTGAGAAATTATAATTACATTATCTCTGCACCAATAAAATAAACACTTTACATTTCCTACCACATTGTATGCATTATCTAATTAATTTAACTTACACTAGAAACTTTTCCTGTGCAACTAGCACATTTTTTGATGCATATTTGATAGCCTCAAAAATACTGCGCCGAAGTAGTGTGGGTATTGTGACAGGCCCATTTATTTAACACTATTCAGAAACATACTATGTTTGCAGGCTTAAACTTATAATATTAGGGTGTTGCAGGCGGTTGCCAAGCTGTTTTGGGTAGGTCTGCATTGCTCCGAAAGCTCCATTTCAATAATAGTGGAAACTTTTCACCTACTCTTTTGTACGCCAGACTAAATATATCCCACCATCATAAATCCAACCTTTCCTCAACAATCCACACAGTTATACAGATATTATTTATCATTTGAGTTATGGAGGCCATAGGAAAGTGGCACATATAAACTTTGAATAAACAAATACTTGCTAATAAAATATTCAGGCTGTTATCCAACTCATCAAGCCAAGGTATTTTTTTCCATAAACTTGTGATGAATATTTTATACACCGGATTCCTGTTTTCTTTAGAAATTGCACTGTGTCCTAATAACCATGAAGTCCATATCTACAAGAAAGACGGAAGCAACTGGAACAAAATCCATGTGCTGAAAGAGCACAATGGCCAGGTTACTGGTAAGTCCAGAAGGTTCATCTGACCTACACAGCCACAGAGCATTAATGTGACCAACGCCATCTCATCCAAGCCATTTCCTTATCACCCAGGCATTGACTGGGCCCCAGAGAGCAATCGTATCGTGACCTGTGGCACTGACCGCAATGCATACGTCTGGACCCTGAAGGGGGACGCATGGAAGCCCACCCTGGTCATTCTCAGGATCAACCGTGCCGCCCGCTGTGTGAAATGGTCTCCTAAAGAAAACAAGTTTGCAGTGGGCAGTGGCTCACGTCTGATCTCAGTCTGCTATTTTGAGCAGGATAATGACTGGTGAGTATCATCGCATCAGACAGGAATATTGGATGGATAGTGAGCCTTTTCTGGCTGAAATGTTAATCTACTTATGTTATGAGGCAGATGGGCTCTCTCTTGTTTTTAAATAACCCGGTTTAATGCAGCAGAGGATGCTGGTACTCACCAACCGCGTTGAATCTTTAGTCGTCACATTCAGTCATTTGATTACAGGTTACACATTAACTCATGTGATGTGATATCATTGAGACGATCGAGTAACCATTTCATTCCAATCTTAGGCATTCATACTCTTGCTGATAGACCAACAGCGCGAATATTGCTTTAATACAAGCGAACAAGAAGTTAATAATGAATAGCTTTTTAAATACAAGTCACAAGAACCATTTTCTTTGGTGGAGAGAGAATAGACAAACAAAGGCAGAGCGGAATTCTTTACCGATGAATTCGTTGGTTTGCGGTGCTAAATGAAGCTTTGAATGAATCGGTTTAATGAACGATTCTATGACTCACTTGTTTGTTTCATCCCTGAATCACTCAGTGCTTTCAAATGATTCCGTTGAATTAATGATTTAATGACTTACTCATACTCCTTGTTGAGTAACTAAATAATAATAATAATTATTATTATTTTAAATACAATCAGTTATGTTAATAGTTAATATGACTCGATATGTGCTGTACTCAGAACCCCATACTAGCATACTGCTCTTATTATTTCTGCCATGCAAAAATGGTAAAAGTATGAAAATGGCTGTATGCTGTTCAGAATTCAGTAGCTGTCATTTAATTGCTGGAATTATTATTTTTTTCTTTTAAAAAATTAAATAAAATAATCAGTTGATTTAATGAATCACTCATCTGTGCTGAATTCGGAACAAAGACTGCAGGAATATATAAAATAAATCTTGAAAGGGACTTTGATTCAGAACCACATACTACCATACTATTCTTATTACTTCTGCTGTGGAAAGATATGGTAAAAGTAGTACATATGATAGTATGCTGTTCTGAATTCAGCAAATGTCACTTGTTTCGTTCCTGAATGAATCACCTCACAAAGATATGCAACCTTCTAATTGAGAAGCATCCAGTGGTTTGAACAAATTATATGAATGAATGACTCTGCAACTCACTTATTAATATACTCATCACCTGTCACCACCAACCGGAACAATGTAACCTCCAGAAATTACAGAGAAATACTAGTAAAAAAAATCCCAGTGCTGACTGTTATACCAACACTCTTGCTCAATTTGAGGACCAGAACTAAGCTTACAATACTGTATTATAAGCTACATTTTATCATTTCAGCTGGCATTCGTTAATGTCAAATAACACAGATGAATCAATTGGTTTTATTGGGTGTATCCAAGATACTTAAAGAAGTTGTCTTATAATTCTAGGTGGGTGTGCAAGCACATTAAGAAGCCCATCCGCTCCACCATCCTTTGTTTGGACTGGCACCCCAACAACGTCCTTTTGGCAGCTGGATCATGTGACTTTAAATGCAGGTTAGGTTAACTCTTCCCTGCATTATTATGTCTCTTTTATGAATATGACTGTTATGTGAACGTCCCATTTGTTAATTCCCAATCCAGGATCTTTTCTGCTTACATAAAGGAAGTAGAAGAGAAGCCTGCTCCAACAGCATGGGGCTCTAAAATGCCCTTTGGAGAGGTCATGTTCGAATCTACTGGAACCGCAGGTTGGGTACACGGTGTCTGTTTCTCGGACAGCGGCAATCGTGTGGCCTGGGCCAGCCATGACAGCACTGTGGCAGTGGCTGAGGGAGGAAAGACTGCTGTGTGAGTATTGCCTTTCAAATCTGGCCCTGCACAAACTTTGCTTTGAAAACCATTCAAAATCATATTTGCCAAATCATTTCCTTTCATCTCGCCAGCTGTGCCAGTCTGACTTCAGAAACCTTGCCTCTTCTGTGCGTGACTTTCATTACTGAGAACAGCCTAGTGGCAGCTGTAAGTATCTTCAGATGTCAGGCCTTGATGCAAAAGTAATCTGTTTAGATTGTCCCCTCATTTTCATATCTTTTTCAGGGCCATGACTGCTACCCTGTGTTGTTTGTCTATGATTCGAACAAAGCAGCCTTGTCTTTTGGAGGGAAACTCGACATACCCAAACAGAGTGCTCAGAAGGGCATGTCAGCCAGAGAACGCTTCCAGAACCTGGATAAGAAAGCCACCACTGACAGCAAAGAAGCTGTCCTGGAGTCTGTGCACAAGAACAGCATCAGGTATGGCATATTCAAGAAGTCTGTCAGTTTCGTTCTTTTTAAGTGGAAAGTTTGCCATTTGTGATCCACTGTGGCATTAAAGCAATCCTGTCAGATTTTAACTCAATGCAACAATAGACATTACGATCTGTTAATGCAACTTTTTGTTCACTTCTTAGCCAAATCTCCATTCTTAATGGAGGAAAAGCACAGTGTGCCAAATTCTGCACCACTGGTATGGACGGAGGCATGACTATTTGGGATGTAAAGGTACTTGTTGAACTTTTGAGCATCTCTTAATTATTAATTTGTTAGCAGAAGTCAAAAATGCATAAAGATGATTATAAATATTTTCTTAATTCTGTTTCAGACCCTTGAATCTGCAATGAAGGACCTCAAGATTGTCTAGACATAAGAACTAAATGTCTATAGTTCATATTGCTTGCCTTTTCATCTTTTGTTTAATGCAGTTGTCTATACTTTTTTCCAAGATTATGTTTAGATTAACATAGTGGTTTAATGATTTTATAATGATGCAATTAGCAAACTGGTTCTGGATGAACCAAAACCTGAATTTATATGCTGGTCATAGATTGCTTTTCTTTAATCAGTGCGGGTACCTTTCATTCAGTCGTTAATAAACTGCAACTGAAACTAATAAAATAAACATGATTACTTGCTGAGGTTTAACATGCTGAATGAATGCTTCCTGTGCTAACTCAATAATTTCAATGCAATTCTATGTAATATTTATGATGAACATAAAAGATCAGTACACCACTCTCTAAACTGAAGGAAGGAATGGGATGGGTAAAACAAAACAAAAAACGCCAAGACATTTTCAACAGAGGATTTATTTAATCTTTAAATGGAACAATTTACATTTTATACAAAAATCATTAGAAAACAGATTAAAGTGGCCTTGGGGGATTAGGGCTCACTGGCTGATGAGAACAGAAGTCATTTTATTACTGACCTTGACATTTGTTGATATGCAACATCAAAACATGCTCAAGAGACAATCATGCTACAAATGATCTCAAGATCCTTTAGAGCTCCAAGAATTCAGACGGTATCTCTGAAGGCCTATACCGTCTGTTTGACCTGTGTGCTTATTTGGACACACTTGCGTTTTGTAAATATATGTTAATTACATTCATAAACCCTGGTCCTCTCATTATTCAAAAGGACCCTGGTTATCACATGAAATGTTTGACCTGTTCTGGTGCGACTGCCAGACCACAGGGATGTCTTAAAGAGAACACACCCCATTTGTAAGCTAAATTCTGCAACCTTTTACTAAAAGATTGACGTTTTGGTGAAATATATTCAGATTTTCTTCTTTGCAAAGGACAAGGCCTCCAAAATAGGGACCTACCTAAAATGAGGCTCATGAGCAATCATCAGCTGCTGGTATTGAGAATAAATCAAAGAGACAGCTTCCTTCCTTCCTTCATTCATTCTTTCATTACGAATAAAACACTAATGTCCTTGAAACAAGTTGATGACTAACTGCCTCTTGAAACCACGTTCATCACAGGCTAGTTCCCTCTCAAATCAATACATTAAACGCCTTCATCAGTCGTCCGTTCTACAACTGAGGTTACTTAAGTGTTTGCAACTTAAAATAATAAAACTTCAAAAGAAATCAGGCCAAATGAAGACACTAGGGGTAATTCAAAACCAAATTAAAGTTTTGTTCTCCACGTTGCCCATTTACCCCATAATGTGGCATGGGATTAATTAAAAGAGTACTGTAAAAGCATATGTGCGTACAGATGCAGTCATTCAAGATAAAACTAAAAACAACTCTCTCAGCCTGTTATAAACACAGTAACATAACCAGGCCGTCCATGTTAACACATCATATACATTGTTATTACAGGACAACATTCACATCTTGGTGCCATTGCACAGCCACAGATGTTGATGAGTGGTAAGGGACTTCAACAACGCAGACACTGCACAGTTGTGTGGAGATGTATAGCAGGCGGCGCAAGCCAGTTCGCTTTCAATCACAATAAAAAAAAAAAAAAAGACACAAATGCACAAGCACACAAGTGTTTGTCAAAGTTCAAGAAGAGAAATGGCCAGCAAACACATCAGAACCATTCACATGAAAGCTAAGGTTTTCTAGAACTTCTAATCTTGGCACATGTACATGCAAAGCTAAGAAACGGGACACCTGCAGCTTGGATTTCATATTTTGGTCTGATTAAGGACATAACTGGGCATTAAAAAAAAAGGAAAGCAAAGAAAAAAATTCACCAGGTTTTATAAAGCCACAAGGATGGGGGATGGGAAACATCTATACGCAACAACAGACAGAATAAGGCTACAGCTAGGCTCGCTTTAAAATGATCTCTCTTTGAATCCCTTTCTCTTATCAGGTCACACATGTCCATAGCAGCACCAGAGGAGGAAACCCCCTCTGCAATGTCACTCAGTCGCTTCCATCTTCCGCCCAGGACAGCTCAGTCTGTTTCCAGGATTAATGGAGGCTGCTCGTTCTCTTCGTCCAGGTGCAGGGCGTTCATGTCCTCCTCCACCCCGGCACCCCCCACCGCCCCCTGATCCTCAGTGTAACCTGAGCCAGTGGAACCATACAAGGCCATCTGAACATTTTCATTCTTTCATACTTTGAGTGAAAATGAAAGCTTCTTACCTTTGGCAACAGCAGCACTGTAGGTCTGTGCCACAAGCGGCCGGTCGTGAGCTGTTTGCTCAAGGATTTCATTCGCTGGCTCTACACTTCCATCTAACCTAAAAGACGAAACACATTTACACGAGGAATTAAATACAATACAATACAAACGCTTTAATGCAATCCTTAAATAAAAATGCTGTTTTTACTGTACACAAACAAACAAAACAAGCTAAATTTAAACTACCGTATTTTTCTGACTATAAGTCGCACCCGAGTATAAGTTGCATGAGTCCAAAAATACGTCATGACGAGGAAAAAAAACATATAAGTTGCACTGGACTATAAGTCCCATTTATTTAGAACCAAGAACCAATAGAAAACATTACCGTCTACAGCCGCGAGAGGGCGCTCTGTGTCTTTAGTGTAGACTACAGGAGAACTGAGTAACAGAGCGCCCTCTGGCGGCTGTAGACGGTAATGTTTTCTATTGGTTCATTTCTCTCATTTCATGTCAAATTAATTTTGATAAATAAGTCGCACCTGACTATAAGTCGCAGGACCAGCCAAACTATGAAAAAAAGTGTGACTTATAGTCTGGAAAATACGGTAAACAAAACAAAAAAAAAAGAAAAAAAAAAAGAGAAAAAAGCAAAAAATGCTAAAATCACAACCAATGAGTTCCAGCACAACACATTAAAACCTGTTTTAGGTTCACAGTAAATTATACAGGATACTCAATAACCAGCTTTGATCAGAAGTGACAGTAAAGCCATTTATGTTACAAAAGATTTCTATTTCAAATGAATGCTTTTCTTTTAAACTTTCTATTCATCAAAGAATCCTGAAAAAAAACCCTGATAAACTGTTTTCAATATCGATAAGAATGTTTCCAAACAAATCAACATACTAGAACGATTTCTGAAGCATCCCGCTTTGATATTTCACAGGAATAAATTACTTTGCCATCGCAGGAATGAATTGCATTTTAAAATATATTCATATATATTTATATATACACAACCTTTATGAGCATTTCAAAATACAACCCCTTAACAACCCCAAACTTTAAGGTAAGTGTATAGACTAGTATTCTGATGGATCGTTTTAGCTTGGTAACACTGGATCTCACTTATGCTGTTTCATTAGTGTGCACTCTCCCCCCTCCTGTGGGTCCAGATTGTACAGGTAAAGATAGCCATCTGCTGCAGCCACCAGCAGGCGTGGGATCTTCTGGATTCTAGAAACCAATCACAAGCAAGATAATCAGAGACACATCTATCCTGATAGCAGCTACAGTCTCTAGCTTGAATGGTTTCTCACATGGCCAGAGCGCAGATGTTCTTATGACCTGAAAAGGGCAGTCTGACTGTAGCAAATGCCCTTCCTTGAGTGAACATCTCTGTTACATGTGCGGGCAGGTATGTTGTGGAGGCCATCAGTACTTTTCCAAAGTATCCTGTCCAAGTAGTGGGCTCCTCTTGGGGCCTAAGATGGAAAAACACAAGTTGTTTGCAAAATAAATAAAAACCTGAAATAGAAAGTTATGTCTATGTTCTGTTTTATGTGCAGCTTGCAGATCTGTTATCAGAAGGAGGTTTTATCTTACTCAAACAAACAACAACAAAAAAAAGAACAAATCCACAGCATTTTGTATTTGAAATGTGAGAAGAAGGTCTGAAAACCACTTATTTCAGTGGGCATCATTACACTGACTTCTCTCTCTGGGTCTCCAGCTTAAAAATATGCACCGTCTCCGTGTTGCTTGAGGCAGACAGATAGAGTCCCTCCATACTGAAGGCGAGGGAACAGATGCTCACACATCTGTCGAGGGATAATCAAATCAATGCATTTTTCACTCTGTGTGCATATTATAATTCTTGGTGTTTTGGTATCAATACAGTAATAAAGTTTACTACCTCTTTACTCCCCTCCGGAACTCAAAGAGCTTTTGGCCCTCTGGAATGGAGAAAACTCCGGATTACAGTGCCCTAAATAATACCAAGAAAAAAAGGGTTTCAAAAATGTAACTTTTTAGGAAGCAATTCTTGATCTATTTTTAAAGCACTTTTAATCTTGAAGGTCAGTATGCAAACACTTCCAATCAAAACAAAATACTACTTTATTAATCAAGGACACATTAAATTGCTCAAAAGTGACAGTAGAGATATTTATAATGTTGCAGACTTTTTCAAACAATGCAGGTTTTTTTTGCATTTTCTATTCATCAAAGAAACAAAAAACCCTAAAATGTATCCACAAATGTATCCACAAGAATATTAAGCAGCACAACTGTTTTTAGCATTAATAACAGTAAGAAATGCTTCTTAAGCACTAAATCAGTATATCAGAATGATTTCTGAAGAATCAGGTGACTCTGAAGACTTGAGTAATGATGCTAAAACTTCAGTTTTAAACAGGAAAAAATTACACACACACAAAAAAATATATTTTAAATTCTAATAACTTTGTAAAATGTTACTGCTTTTTAAATTCAATAAATGCAGCCTTTGTGAGCATAAGAAAATCCTTTCATAAACAAAACAAAGTTTCAACCCCAAACATTTGAAAGACAGTGCATACAAGTAAGAAAATGTCATAAAAAATTGAAGAATTGGAGCTATAATTCATTTTCTATATCAACCAAACAACTGTAGCCACTGTATTATAGTCTGAATGAGTCTCTCACACACACACACACACACACACACAGCGCTCTACCTTCTCAGATGCTGTGGCCAATTTAGTGCCGCTTGCATCGAACGCCAGAGCTTGCTAGTGGACTATCGTGGGCAGGTATCATGTTAGCTGCCCTCTGGGAAGAATATCATACACACAGACATAGTGACCAGCCCTGTTTAACACAATACCTTAAAGCCATAACTATGGCAAACATTGAAACTAAATACTACTTACCAGATTGACCGTGTCAAAAAACTTGTACCTCTCCAATTGTTGCACTTCCCGGATAGGCCAAAGTAACAGTTGTCATTACTGATTGACAGGGCACATAGTCCTATAAATGTTTAGTGACATATATTAATAATCACAAACATCTGTCTGTCAGCAAGGCCATTAGTAACGAGTCAGTACCCCAAACATAAATATAGCACAAGATCTTTCCTGAAAGAAGAAGCTACTACATGCACTTCCCCAATACAGTCTGGAAAAAACATCACACTAACAATGATGCACTGATGGCAAGCAGCGGTACCCACCGGAAGGATTCGGAGGGGTCTCTCGAATGGTATGTAGTACTTTCATATCCCTAATGTTGTGGATATAGAGTGACTCCTCTAAACACACTATCAGTCTCTGTGGAAATAAAGCAAGATTGCAACATTCTCATACAGCCTCATCACTTGTAATAAAACACAATACTATAAACATGTGTCACAGGAAACGGATGCTTACTGACTCACCTGTCTGTTCAGTTTTACAGCCAGTATAGTGTTTGAGTAGCTGTAGTTGCATATCTCAGTCCCTTTCTTGAAGTGACAGACTTTCAGCTTCCTAGGTGCCTTAAGGCTGACAATAGCGACGAGGCTGCTGGAGAACAATCTCTCCACGATGCACACATCTTCTGTGTCAGCTGAGCACAACAATACATGAGAATACAAAACATGTCTTCTGTACCACACTCATGCAAACATTTAGAATAGACGACAGTGAAGATTCTCAACCGTTTTAACTCAACGGCTCCTCATTTATATATTCAGGCTTCCCCTATAATAGAAGCTACTAAGTTTCAGTATTTCTGCTGTAATTAAGCTGCTTTGATTTTGATTATTTATTTTTTTTACTATTTTTACAGAAACTGAGAGTATTGATTTCTTCATTTAATTAACCAAGATTCACTTTGTGATGAAATAATATTGAAGATGTTCTGCAGTAACAAAAAGTTATTATTATATTAAGTAGAATACTAATTATTATTATTATTATATATTTTTTAGTTTATATTAAATATATATATTTAATGTATATTAAAATATATCTATAACTTTATTAATTTAGGTACTTGTAAGCCATCCTGCGTCCTCCTTGGAGGTTTGTGAAGGCTCTCGTTTGAGAACATGTGGTCTTCAGGGACATAGGAAAAAATAAGAAATCCCTGGATATTTTGAAATGTCTACATCCGGCTTTCTTACTATTTGAAGATTAAACAATAACAGACAGGAAAACAGGCTTTATTCTGAACTCAGCCAAAGATTAGGACCGTTAAAAGGCAGGCACAAAGTGTGCATGCACTTGAGTGCTGACTCCCTTTATAAAACCAGTATTACAATAATGGAAATATAATGCAATCATTTTCATTTAAAGTTTTATCAAGTAAATTGTAGAGCCATCCTTACACTATAAGATATAATTGTTTACTGACATCTAAATTTAGCTCACTAGCTGGCCTCTAAAGACACTATTTTAGCACAGCTGGAATGTTCCATTGGAACGTTGCCCATCAGCATCCAGGAACAGAACGATCCGTGTGAATCATTTTCAAGGTCTCACATTTTTCAAACTGTTTGTACCCCCTGATATCTCTGACCTCCAGAGAGAGCAAAAAGACATTATCAGCCCCTTCAATCGACTCGTATCATGCCAGAGGTAAAAGCAGCCATTCTAGATATGATTTGCATGTCTACACAAGCTTATGAAGGCTGACATTAAATTACTACAAAAAACTACTACATTCATAGATTTGTTCCAATTTGTCCACTGATGAAAGGAGAAAAACTTGTAGCCGGACTTGGTACCAACAGCTAGGGATCTGGAAACCAAAGAGGTAACAATAATAAAACGCAGTTTATGGTCTACTCGTTTGCTAATGACTAAAACAGGTTGTTGACCTGATGGTGAAATGTGTTAAA
>NW_020527648.1:0-41295 GCF_003368295.1 Carassius auratus | reverse complement strand
TTTAAAAACATGCAAGAGAAGAGAATGTGAAGGGGAGTTGAACCAGCAGACAGCCGCCCACACAAGGAAGTGGTTATATGTTTCTAACAGGGAAGGGGAAGTAGTGCATATCTAGAGAGAAAAACGACTAGGGAAATACTTTAGTTCATTCAGAGCAAAGCTAGCGTTTGTGTTGACTGCTCAGAGTCCACGAACTCGGGCTTCTGTTGTAGATTTGGTCAACCCCCCCATCTCTCAGATTTTTACGGTTTCCTGGGTAAGTAGGAAAACATATGGTTTTGCTTATCTGAATTTGGGAGATTTTCTTTTTTCAGATGTGAAGCAGTCTGTGGTTTTGCTGGTGTTTGTGCCTGACTAACATGCACTAACATGGAGATGACAACTAGAAAGCAAGTCGCAGTGTGTTTCGGTGACTTTTTAGCTGTAGTGAGAGGTTTGAAATGGTCTTATCTCACATGGCTGCAAACTCCCTCAGCAGAGAGAACCGTTATGTTTTAAACGGAAACTATCAAAGATAGTGGAGGTGTTTTGTGTGTTTTTCTTGTAAGTGGAGCATCTGGCTTGTCACATTCCTTTCTGGTCTGGTTTTAATTTATTACATTGTTGGGGGTGGGGGCTTTGCTGTTTGACTTTGTTTTAAGTATAACTGAGAGAAGTCAAAAACCCGGAAAGAATTTTAAAAGGAAGTTCTAAACTTCTCCATTTTAGTAGCATGTCTACGGAAGTGAACAAGCAGTCATGTTGCAGTAGTTTGATTAATCCTCATTTTCACAATTTCATCTCAAAATTACCTCAAATTTAATTTGCAGGAAAAAGCAGCCATGTCTTATCACAGTTTTCTTCTTGAACCTATCAGCTGCCATGCCTGGAACAAGGACCGAACTCGTAAGTCCCCACACTCGCAGCATCTTTTACGTCTTTGGAGCGGTTCCCAGTGTCTAGGACTGTAATCATGTGCGAGCTTCACTGCTGAATACACAAATGATTTGTCTCCAAAGCTCATCTGATCAACTAATATTTATTTTGAGGATTCTTCTCAAGAGAGTCTGATGAGACTGTTCACTGATATTCATAAACTAATGTTTAACATTTCCTTACAGAGATGGTCTTGTTACTCATATTATGTGACTTTTAACATTTACTAGTTTTAAATTGTGCTGTGAACGCCCATTTGGCCTTTGAGAGCCCATACTGAATGTCTACACTGCTCTGACAAAAACTACATTTTGGATGAAAAGTTGCATATCCTTCTAGAAATGTAAAATACATACATAAACGTGCACGCCACATGTGCACTTGTATTTAGGCTATGTGGTTTATGAAGCCAGTTAGAATCCTTCAGCCTTGAAGTGAAGTGCTCTCAAAAATCCAAATCATTCAGGACTATGTTTTAAGAGTTTAAAAACTGTCTTAAAAGAGCAAAAACATAGTCAAAGTTGTGTCTTTTCACTGCTGCCGCCCTGCTTTTCTTTCCATGCTGATGAGAGAAACAGTAATGACTAATTCCCCTCAGACTTCCTGTTTTACCATGAATGGTGCTTTGTTGCCGATGCCGTGCGTCTTCAGCAGACCACAGAGAAAACAGCAGGGAAATGAGAAGGCTGAGAATGACTTTTAGGTTTAACTGCTGCTGTTAAAAACATGAAGGTTTTCTAGCTCACCTATGAAAAATGTGTGAGCATATCTGCTCTAGCGGGAAATAGAAATTGGCCTGTTCCCAATACCCACATATGTAGCCTTTGCATTAGACCACTTGCTGCTTATGTGACATACTTGCAATATTAGGCCCGAGTGTTCATCTTAGTGTGTAAACTTCAAGTTTACATGTAGAACATAAAATGCAAGTAAACCTTTTACAGACCTTAAATTATACTTTCAGATTTTCTGATAGATTGCACTTTAAAAATTACAGTGTATGTTCAGTAGTCTATACTAATGCACAACTTAATTCTGGAGCTTCTAATTAAGTTGCAAAATGCAGCTGACAACATTTGAGAAATTATAATTACATTATCTCTGCACCAATAAAATAAACACTTTACATTTCCTACCACATTGTATGCATTATCTAATTAATTTAACTTACACTAGAAACTTTTCCTGTGCAACTAGCACATTTTTTGATGCATATTTGATAGCCTCAAAAATACTGCGCCGAAGTAGTGTGGGTATTGTGACAGGCCCATTTATTTAACACTATTCAGAAACATACTATGTTTGCAGGCTTAAACTTATAATATTAGGGTGTTGCAGGCGGTTGCCAAGCTGTTTTGGGTAGGTCTGCATTGCTCCGAAAGCTCCATTTCAATAATAGTGGAAACTTTTCACCTACTCTTTTGTACGCCAGACTAAATATATCCCACCATCATAAATCCAACCTTTCCTCAACAATCCACACAGTTATACAGATATTATTTATCATTTGAGTTATGGAGGCCATAGGAAAGTGGCACATATAAACTTTGAATAAACAAATACTTGCTAATAAAATATTCAGGCTGTTATCCAACTCATCAAGCCAAGGTATTTTTTTCCATAAACTTGTGATGAATATTTTATACACCGGATTCCTGTTTTCTTTAGAAATTGCACTGTGTCCTAATAACCATGAAGTCCATATCTACAAGAAAGACGGAAGCAACTGGAACAAAATCCATGTGCTGAAAGAGCACAATGGCCAGGTTACTGGTAAGTCCAGAAGGTTCATCTGACCTACACAGCCACAGAGCATTAATGTGACCAACGCCATCTCATCCAAGCCATTTCCTTATCACCCAGGCATTGACTGGGCCCCAGAGAGCAATCGTATCGTGACCTGTGGCACTGACCGCAATGCATACGTCTGGACCCTGAAGGGGGACGCATGGAAGCCCACCCTGGTCATTCTCAGGATCAACCGTGCCGCCCGCTGTGTGAAATGGTCTCCTAAAGAAAACAAGTTTGCAGTGGGCAGTGGCTCACGTCTGATCTCAGTCTGCTATTTTGAGCAGGATAATGACTGGTGAGTATCATCGCATCAGACAGGAATATTGGATGGATAGTGAGCCTTTTCTGGCTGAAATGTTAATCTACTTATGTTATGAGGCAGATGGGCTCTCTCTTGTTTTTAAATAACCCGGTTTAATGCAGCAGAGGATGCTGGTACTCACCAACCGCGTTGAATCTTTAGTCGTCACATTCAGTCATTTGATTACAGGTTACACATTAACTCATGTGATGTGATATCATTGAGACGATCGAGTAACCATTTCATTCCAATCTTAGGCATTCATACTCTTGCTGATAGACCAACAGCGCGAATATTGCTTTAATACAAGCGAACAAGAAGTTAATAATGAATAGCTTTTTAAATACAAGTCACAAGAACCATTTTCTTTGGTGGAGAGAGAATAGACAAACAAAGGCAGAGCGGAATTCTTTACCGATGAATTCGTTGGTTTGCGGTGCTAAATGAAGCTTTGAATGAATCGGTTTAATGAACGATTCTATGACTCACTTGTTTGTTTCATCCCTGAATCACTCAGTGCTTTCAAATGATTCCGTTGAATTAATGATTTAATGACTTACTCATACTCCTTGTTGAGTAACTAAATAATAATAATAATTATTATTATTTTAAATACAATCAGTTATGTTAATAGTTAATATGACTCGATATGTGCTGTACTCAGAACCCCATACTAGCATACTGCTCTTATTATTTCTGCCATGCAAAAATGGTAAAAGTATGAAAATGGCTGTATGCTGTTCAGAATTCAGTAGCTGTCATTTAATTGCTGGAATTATTTTTTTTTCTTTTAAAAAATTAAATAAAATAATCAGTTGATTTAATGAATCACTCATCTGTGCTGAATTCGGAACAAAGACTGCAGGAATATATAAAATAAATCTTGAAAGGGACTTTGATTCAGAACCACATACTACCATACTATTCTTATTACTTCTGCTGTGGAAAGATATGGTAAAAGTAGTACATATGATAGTATGCTGTTCTGAATTCAGCAAATGTCACTTGTTTCGTTCCTGAATGAATCACCTCACAAAGATATGCAACCTTCTAATTGAGAAGCATCCAGTGGTTTGAACAAATTATATGAATGAATGACTCTGCAACTCACTTATTAATATACTCATCACCTGTCACCACCAACCGGAACAATGTAACCTCCAGAAATTACAGAGAAATACTAGTAAAAAAAATCCCAGTGCTGACTGTTATACCAACACTCTTGCTCAATTTGAGGACCAGAACTAAGCTTACAATACTGTATTATAAGCTACATTTTATCATTTCAGCTGGCATTCGTTAATGTCAAATAACACAGATGAATCAATTGGTTTTATTGGGTGTATCCAAGATACTTAAAGAAGTTGTCTTATAATTCTAGGTGGGTGTGCAAGCACATTAAGAAGCCCATCCGCTCCACCATCCTTTGTTTGGACTGGCACCCCAACAACGTCCTTTTGGCAGCTGGATCATGTGACTTTAAATGCAGGTTAGGTTAACTCTTCCCTGCATTATTATGTCTCTTTTATGAATATGACTGTTATGTGAACGTCCCATTTGTTAATTCCCAATCCAGGATCTTTTCTGCTTACATAAAGGAAGTAGAAGAGAAGCCTGCTCCAACAGCATGGGGCTCTAAAATGCCCTTTGGAGAGGTCATGTTCGAATTACTGGAACCGCAGGTTGGGTACACGGTGTCTGTTTCTCGGACAGCGGGCAATCGTAGTGGCCTGGGCCAGCCATGGACAGCACTGTGGCAGTGGCTGAGGAGGAAAGACTGCTGTGTGAGTATTGCCTTTCAAATCTGGCCCTGCACAAACTTTGCTTGAAAACCATTCAAATCATATTTGCCAATCATTTCCTTCATCTCGCCAGCTGTGCCAGTCTGACTTCAGAAACCTTGCCTCTTCTGTGCGTGACTTTCATTACTGAGAACAGCCTAGTGGCAGCTGTAAGTATCTTCAGATGTCAGGCCTTGATGCAAAAGTAATCTGTTTAGATTGTTCCCTCATTTATATCTTTTTTCAGGGCCATGACTGCTACCCTGTGTTGTTTGTCTATGATTCGAACAAAGCAGCCTTGTCTTTTGGAGGGAAACTCGACATACCCAAACAGAGTGCTCAGAAGGGCATGTCAGCCAGAGAACGCTTCCAGAACCTGGATAAGAAAGCCACCACTGACAGCAAAGAAGCTGTCCTGGAGTCTGTGCACAAGAACAGCATCAGGTATGGCATATTCAAGAAGTCTGTCAGTTTCGTTCTTTTTAAGTTGAAAGTTTGCCATTTGTGATCCACTGTGGCATTAAAGCAATCCTGTCAAATTTTAACTCAATGCAACAATAGACATTACGATCTGTTAATGCAACTTTTTGTTCACTTCTTAGCCAACTCTCCATTCTTAATGGAGGAAAAGCACAGTGTGCCAAATTCTGCACCACTGGTATGGACGGAGGCATGACTATTTGGGATGTAAAGGTACGTGTTGAACTTTTGAGCATCTCTTAATTATTAATTTGTTAGCAGAAGTCAAAAATGCATAAAGATGATTATAAATATTTTCTTAATTCTGTTTCAGACCCTTGAATCTGCAATGAAGGACCTCAAGATTGTCTAGACATAAGAACTAAATGTCTATAGTTCATATTGCTTGCCTTTTCATCTTTTGTTTAATGCAGTTGTCTATACTTTTTTCCAAGATTATGTTTAGATTAACATAGTGGTTTAATGATTTTATAATGATGCAATTAGAAACTGGTTCTGGATGAACCAAAACCTGAATTTTCTGAATTTATATGCTGGTCATAGATTGCTTTCTTTAATCAGTGCGGGTACCTTTCATTCAATCTTTAATAAACTGCAACTGAAACTAAGAAAATAAACATTACTTGCTGAGGTTTAACATGCTGAATGATGCTTCCTGTGCTAACTCAATAATTTCAATGCAATTCTATGTAATATTTATGATGAACATAAAAGATCAGTACACCACTCTCTAAACTGAAGGAAGGAATGAGATGGGTAAAACAAAACAAAAAAACGCCAAGACATTTTCAACAGAGGATTTATTTAATCTTTAAATGGAACAATTTACATTTTATACAAAAATCATTAGAAAACAGATTAAAGTGGCCTTGGGGGATTAGGGCTCACTGGCTGATGAGAACATAAGTCATTTTATTCCTGACCTTGACATTTGTTGATATGCAACATCAAAACATGCTCAAGAGACAATCATGCTACAAATGATCTCAAGATCCTTTAGAGCTCCAAGAATTCAGACGGTATCTCTGAAGGCCTATACTGTCTGTTTGACCTGTGTGCTTATTTGGACACACTTGCGTTTTGTAAATATATGTTAATTACATTCATAAACCCTGGTCCTCTCATTTTTCAAAAGGACCCTGGTTATCACATGAAACGTTTGACCTGTTCTGGTGCGACTGCCAGACCACAGGGATGTCTTAAAGAGAACACACCCCATTTGTAAGCTAAATGCTGCAACCTTTTACTAAAAGATTGACGTTTTGGTGAAATATATTCAGATTTTCTTCTTTGCAAAGGACAAGGCCTCCAAAATAGGGACCTACCTAAAATGAGGCTCATGAGCAATCATCAGCTGCTGGTATTGAGAATAAATCAAAGAGACAGCTTCCTTCCTTCCTTCATTCATTCTTTCATTACGAATAAAACACTAATGTCCTTGAAACAAGTTGATGACTAACTGCCTCTTGAAACCACGTTCATCACAGACTAGTTCCCTCTCAAATCAATACATTAAACGCCTTCATCAGTCGTCCGTTCTACAACTGAGGTTACTTAAGTGTTTGCAACTTAAAATAATAAAACTTCAAAAGAAATCAGGCCAAATGAAGACACTAGGGGTAATTCAAAACCAAATTAAAGTTTTGTTCTCCACGTTGCCCATTTACCCCATAATGTGGCATGGGATTAATTAAAAGAGTACTGTAAAAGCATATGTGCGTACAGATGCAGTCATTCAAGATAAAACTAAAAACAACTCTCTCAGCCTGTTATAAACACAGTAACATAACCAGGCCGTCCATGTTAACACATCATATACATTGTTATTACAGGACAACATTCACATCTTGGTGCCATTGCACAGCCACAGATGTTGATGAGTGGTAAGGGACTTCAACAACGCAGACACTGCACAGTTGTGTGGAGATGTATAGCAGGCGGCGCAAGCCAGTTCGCTTTCAATCACAATAAAAAAAAAAAAAGACACAAATGCACAAGCACACAAGTGTTTGTCAAAGTTCAAGATGAGAAATGGCCAGCAAACACATCAGAACCATTCACATGAAAGCTAAGGTTTTCTAGAACTTCTAATCTTGGCACATGTACATGCAAAGCTAAGAAACGGGACACCTGCAGCTTGGATTTCATATTTTGGTCTGATTAAGGACATAACTGGGCCTTAAAAAAAAAGGAAAGCAAAGAAAAAAATTCACCAGGTTTTAGAAAGCCACAAGGATGGGGGATGGGAAACATCTATACGCAACAACAGACAGAATAAGGCTACAGCTAGGCTCGCTTTAAAATGATCTCTCTTTGAATCCCTTTCTCTTATCAGGTCACACATGTCCATAGCAGCACCAGAGGAGGAAACCCCCTCTGCAATGTCACTCAGTCGCTTCCATCTTCGGCCCAGGACAGCTCAGTCTGTTTCCAGGATTAATGGAGGGTGCTCGTTCTCTTCGTCCAGGTGCAGGGCGTTCATGTCCTCCTCCACCCCGGCACCCCCCACCGCCCCCTGATCCTCAGTGTAACCTGAGCCAGTGGAACCATACAAGGCCATCTGAACATTTTCATTCTTTCATACTTTGAGTGAAAATGAAAGCTTCTTACCTTTGGCAACAGCAGCACTGTAGGTCTGTGCCACAAGCGGCCGGTCGTGAGCTGTTTGCTCAAGGATTTCATTCGCTGCCTCTACACTTCCATCTAACCTAAAAGACGAAACACATTTACACGAGGAATTAAATACAATACAATACAAACGCTTTAATGCAATCCTTAAATTAAAAATGCTGTTTTTACTGTACACAAACAAACAAAACAAGCTAAATTTAAACTACCGTATTTTTCGGACTATAAGTCGCACCCGAGTATAAGTTGCATGAGTCCAAAAATACGTCATGAAGAGGAAAAAAACATATAAGTCGCACTGGACTATAAGTCCCATTTATTTAGAACCAAGAACCAAGAGAAAACATTACCGTCTACAGCCGTGAGAGGGCACTCTGTCTCTTCAGTGTAGACTTCAGGAGAACTGAGTAACAGAGCACCCTCTGGCGGCTGGGGATGGTAATGTTTTCTATTGGTTCATTTCTCTCGTTTCATGTCAAATTAATTTTGATAAATAAGTCGCACCTGACTATAAGTCGCAGGACCAGCCAAACTATGAAAAAAAGTGTGACTTATAGTCTGGAAAATACGGTAAACAAAACAAAAAAAAAATGTTTTTAATATTTCAACTAAGAGAAAAAAGCAAAGAAAATGCTAAAATCACAACCAATGAGTTCCAGCACAACACATTAAAACCTGTTTTAGGTTCACAGTAAATTATACAGGATACTCAATAACCAGCTTTGATCAGAAGTGACAGTAAAGCCATTTATGTTACAAAAGATTTCTATTTCAAATGAATGCTTTTCTTTTAAACTTTCTATTCATCAAAGAATCCTGAAAAAAAAACTGATAAACTGTTTTCAATATCGATAAGAAATGTTTCCAAACAAATCAACATATTAGAACGATTTCTGAAGCATCCCACTTTGATATTTCACAGGAATAAATTACTTTGCTATCGCAGGAATGATTTGCATTTTAAAATATATTCATATTTATTTATATATACACAGCCTATATGAGCATTTCAAAAACATTTCAAAATACAACCCCTTAACAACCCCAAACTTTTACGATAAGTATATAGACTAGTATTCTGATGGATCGTTTTAGCTTGGTAACACTGGATCTCACTTATGCTGTTTCATTAGTGTGCACTCTCCCCCCTCCTGTGGGTCCAGATTGTACAGGTAAAGATAGCCATCTGCTGCAGCCACCAGCAGGCGTGGGATCTTCTGGATTCTAGAAACCAATCACAAGCAAGATAATCAGAGACACATCTATCCTGATAGCAGCTACAGTCTCTAGCTTGAATGGTTTTCTCACATGGCCAGAGCGCAGATGTTCTTATGACCTGAAAAGGGCAGTCTGACTGTAGCAAATGCCCTTCCTTGAGTGAACATCTCTGTTACATGTGCGGGCAGGTATGTTGTGGAGGCCATCAGTACTTTTCCAAAGTATCCTGTCCAAGTAGTGGGCTCCTCTTGGGGCCTAAGATGGAAAAACACAAGTTGTTTGCAAAATAAATAAAAACCTGAAAAAGAAAGTTATGTCTATGTTCTGTTTTATGTGCAGCTTGCAGATCTGTTATCAGAAGGAGGTTTTATCTTACTCAAACAAACAACAAAAAAAAAAGAACAAATCCACAGCATTTTGTATTTGAGATGTGAGAAGAAGGTCTGAAAACCACTTATTTCAGTGGGCATCATTACACTGACTTCTCTCTCTGGGTCTCCAGCTTAAAAATATGCACCGTCTCCGTGTTGCTTGAGGCAGACAGATAGAGTCCCTCCATACTGAAGGCGAGGGAACAGATGCTCACACATCTGTCGAGGGATAATCAAATCAAATGCATTTTACTCTGTGTGCATATTATAATTCTTGGTGTTTTGTATCAATACAGTAATAAAGTTTACTACCTCTTTACTCCCCTCCGGAACTCAAAGAGCTTTTGGCCCTCTGGAATGGAGAAAACTCGGATTACAGTGCCCTAAATAATACCAAGAAAAAAAGGGTTTCAAAAATGTAACTTTTTAGGAAGCAATTCTTGATCTATTATTCAGCACTTTTAATCTTGAAGGTCAGTATGCAAACACGTCCAATCAAAACAAAATACTACTTTTATTAATCAAGGACACATTAAATTGCTCAAAAGTGACAGTAGAGATATTTATAATGTTGCAGACTTTTTCAAAACAATGCAGGGTTTTTTTTGCATTTTCTATTCATCAAAGAAACAAAAAACCCTAAAATGTATCCACAAATGTATCCACAAGGATATTAAGCAGCACAACTGTTTTTAGCATTAATAACAGTAAGAAATGCTTCTTAAGCACTAAATCAGTATATCAGAATGATTTCTGAAGAATCAGGTGACTCTGAAGACTTGAGTAATGATGCTAAAACTTCAGTTTTAAACAGGAAAAAATTACACACACACAAAAAAATATATTTTAAATTCTAATAACTTTGCAAAATGTTACTGCTTTTTAAATTCAATAAATGCAGCCTTTGTGAGCATAAGAAAATCCTTTCATAAACAAAACAAAGTTTCAACCCCAAACATTTGAAAGACAGTGCATTACAAGTAAGAAAATGTCATAAAGAAAATTGAAGAATTGGAGCTATAGTTCATTTTCATTATCAACCAAACAACTGTAGCCACTGTATTATAGTCTGAATGAGTCTCTCACACACACACACAGCGCTCTACCTTCTCAGATGCTGTGGCCAATTTAGTGCCGCTTGCATCGAACGCCAGAGCTGCTAGTGGACTATCGTGGGCAGGTATCATGTTAGCTGCCCTCTGGGGAAGAATATCATACACACAGACATAGTGACCAACCCTGTTTAACACAATACCTTAAAGCCATAACTATGGCAAACGTTGAAACTAAATACTACTTACCAGATTGACCGTGTCAAAAACTTGTACCTCTCCAATTGTTGCACTTCCCGGATAGGCCAAGTAACAGTTGTCATTACTGATTGACAGGGCACATAGTCCTATAAATGTTTAGTGACATATATTAATAATCACAAACATCTGTCTGTCAGCAAGGCCATTAGTAACGAGTCAGTACCCCAAACATAAATATAGCATAAGATCATTCTGAAAGAAGAAGCTACTACATGCACTTCCCCAATACAGTCTGGAAAAAACATCACACTAACAATGATGCACTGATGGCAAGCAGCGGTACCCACCGGAAGGATTCGGAGGGGTCTCTCGAATGGTATGTAGTACTTTCATATCCCTAATGTTGTGGATATAGAGTGACTCCTCTAAACACACTATCAGTCTCTGTGGAAATAAAGCAAGATTGCAACATTCTCATACAGCCTCTTCACTTGTAATAAAACACAATACTATAAACATGTGTCACAGGAAACGGATGCTTACTGACTCACCTGTCTGTTCAGTTTTACAGCCAGTATAGTGTTTGAGTAGCTGTAGTTGCATATCTCAGTCCCTTTCTTGAAGTGACAGACTTTCAGCTTCCTAGGTGCCTTAAGGCTGACAATAGCGACGAGGCTGCTGGAGAACAATCTCTCCACGATGCACACATCTTCTGTGTCAGCTGAGCACAAATACATGAGAATACAAAACATGTCTTCTGTACCACACTCATGCAAACATTTAGAATAGACGACAGTGAAGATTCTCAACCGTTTTAACTCAACGGCTCCTCATTTATTATTCAAAGGCTTCCCCTATAATAGAAGCTACTAAGTTTCAGTATTTCTGCTGTAATTAAGCTGCTTTGATTTTGATTATTTATTTTTTTGACTATTTTTACAGTAACTGAGAGTATTGATTTCTTCATTTAATTAACCAAGATTCACTTTGTGATGAAATAATATTGAAGATGTTCTGCAGTAACAAAAAGTTATTATTATATGAAGTAGAATACTAATTATTATTATTATTATATATTTTTTAGTTTATATTAAATATATATATTTAATGTATATTAAAATATATCTATAACTTTATTAATTTAGGTACTTGTAAGCCATCCTGCGTCCTCCTTGGAGGTTTGTGAAGGCTCTCGTTTGAGAACATGTGGTCTTCAGGGACATAGGAAAAAATAAGAAATCCCTGGATATTTTGAAATGTCTACATCCGGCTTTCTTACTATTTGAAGATTAAACAATAACAGACAGGAAAACAGGCTTTATTCTGAACTCAGCCAAAGATTAGGACCGTTAAAAGGCAGGCACAAAGTGTGCATGCACTTGAGTGCTGACTCCCTTTATAAAACCAGTATTACAATAATGGAAATATAATGCAATCATTTTCATTTAAAGTTTTATCAAGTAAATTGTAGAGCCATCCTTACACTATAAGATATAATTGTTTACTGACATCTAAATTTAGCTCACTAGCTGGCCTCTAAAGACACTATTCTAGCACAGCTGGAATGTTCCATTGGAACGTTGCCCATCAGCATCCAGGAACAGAACGATCCGTGTGAATCATTTTCAAGGTCTCTCACATTTTTCAAACTGTTTGTACCCCCCTGAATATCTCTGACCTCCAGAGAGAGCAAAAAGACATTATCAGCCCCTTCAATCGACTCGTATCATGCCAGAGGTAAAAGCAGCCATTCTAGATATGATTTGCATGTCTACACAAGCTTATGAAGGCTGACATTAAATTACTACAAAAAGTACTTACTACATTCATAGATTTGTTCCAATTTGTCCACTGATGACAAGGAGAAAAACTTGTAGCCGGACTTGGTACCAATAGCTAGGGATCTGGAAAGCAAAGAGGTAACAATAATAAAACGCTACAGTTTATGGTCTACTCGTTTGCTTAATGACTAAAACAGGTTGTTGACCTGATGGTGAAATGTGTTAAAGGGTTGTTTTGCAATCCTCGTGGTGTAATGTGACATGCTTGATCTTAAAGATACAAAAGCCACGAGAAATATTTTAAAGTAGTTTACTTTCTATAGTGGAGAAATGTAGCAGCTGTTATTAGTAATAAAACACTGGCAGTATTGTCAGTGAGGTGAGCCAGTGGTTACAGTGGCACAAACAGTGGAGACTAAATAATAAGTTTTGGATAACTTGACAGCTGGTTCTTTGGTGACTAGATTCGGAAAGACAAACAAACGGCTTATATATATATATATATATATATATATATATATATATATAGTAAGAAATTTAATTGTAAAGTAACTCTCTTTCAGGCAGCTAATTTTAAATCAGACATTTAAAAAAACACAAAACGAGAGCTCAGTTTTAAGTCAGAGTCATAACTCTGGTGTTGCTAACAGTTGAGTTACTATTGCTGTCTTTCTAAGTTACTTCGATAAACACAACGATAACAACCCTATTTAACACTTGCTAAATTTTATATACAATCAAATGTTAATTTACATCCCTTATTTAAGATTTTACACGATTAAGTCGACATAAAGCTTCGCAGAAGAGCAAATATTAGTTTTTTTTCGTTAGCATGGGCGCTAGTGCTACAAGTCTCGTGTGTCCATTTGTCTGGCGTTAACGTTACTTTACAGGATAAAACTGGGTGCTGATTTATTAAAACAAAGCTGCATTAACACATATTGGGTAACTGTCTTAAGAGAGACCAAATTAAAAGCCATAAAGCATAACAACGGTGACTGTTTTAGCTGGTTAGCCCGCTTTATCATCATATTTGCACAAATGAGACACAACGAAATCGCTCCCATTATAAGGAACGAAGCTTCGCACGACTGCAGTGCGATTATTCGCTGATTATACTGACAGCATTGTGTCAGTATCTGCTGTCGGGCAGTTAGGCCAGCAGTAGCGTGGTTCTTCTCTTACGTGTTATCCTGGTTAAAGTTGGCGAAGAGCAGCTGGCTGCAGCCGGCCTCTCCGCTCTGACTGGCCAGGTTCATTTGCTCGACACCATTGACAGATTAAGCCGAAGTGAAAAGGTTCAGACGTGGGTTAGATCAGTGCAATCTGGTGTCTCGCACTGCCATAAGTTCCACCCTTGTTCCAATGAATGTTGTTGTTTTTCTACCAGCCACTGTTGCACCTTTTCGTGCACATGCGCACTGGCTGTTGCACGCATTCTAATTAAAGGGAAAGGTGCTCTATTTCTCACTAGAGTGGGAATGTTTTCAAATGGTTTGCGAAACGTTTATACAATTAATCACAATTAATTTTAGAGGTTTCACAGTGAGGCCTCATAATTGAGAATATATAACCTTTATAGTGGTTCTCAACTTTTTGACTCTTAGGCTGTCTACAATGCAGTCCACATGATTAAAACTTTGCTGAAAAACTATTTTGAAATTAAAATTAAATTAATTTAATTAATAAAAACATTTTTATTAAAATTTTGCACAATTTTCTACTTATATTCTGCCCTCTGATAGTTCACTTAAGTTTTAGTACGTGTAGCTGTGAAATCTTTAGTAAAGTAGCCTAATTGTAAGAAAAATTCTATAAATTGTTATAAATATTACTTATTAATTCATTACTGGTCTGATGCAACTTATATTTAGTCTACTTGATTATCCATACATTGTTAAAAAAACGAATGTTAAAATGTCAGTATCAAATATGATAACTTTTGAGGAAAACTGTGCCTCTCAGTCATAGCAGTGCGTAATTTTTGTTTTGATAATAAAACTAAGCATTTAAATATAATTCAACATTTCTTTTTTTGGATGACAATTGAAATGTATATGCAGTCTGCTTACTGCTACCATTAGGCCCATACAATTTCACTGATTTACATTATTATAAGGTATTACAATTTAACCTTACTTTTGTACATATAAATGACAATGTCTGCACCAAATTGCATATTTTTTGCTCAGTTTGGACCTCTAAATAAAATGTTTTTTCCTTCTCAGGTATGACCTCTATATTTTCATGATAACAGTATAGGCCATAAAAGCCTATTATCAAATATGACAAAAATGTAAACATCTAAGATATTAAATTATTTATTTGGTTTTTCTCTCATATTTTGTCTAAAGGTTCAAACTGTTCCATTTCAGAAACATACTAATAAAATATCATTTTCAGTTGTTTTGTTTTTGTTGCCTTAATTAAAACTATTTTAAGTCTGTTTGAGGCCCCCTGGTTGAAAACCACTATACCAGATAAAGTATTCAAGCCATCTCTGCAATAACGATGGATGATGAGACGCAGATATTGAAATGTTGTAAACTTATTTAACCAGCAGAGGGCCTCGTGCGCTTTTTCTCTAAGTGTTAACTCTATGTCAAATAGAAAATGTGCTGTGACTGGGTCAGAAATGTTTAGATGTGATACCTGACCCATTGTAATTGTTGCTTTCAGTCATATAAATAATGACCAGTTTTATAACTGAGCAAATAATAATAAAAAAAAGTTTATGTTAAAAAGGATCTAATTTAACATCCTAAGATGTATGAAGAGTTAAAATGCAAAAGCCTCAAAGTGACGTCTGAAATCTTCCTCTTAAATTAGTATTTTAGAAAAAGTATTTTCTCTCATGTGATGGTTCAGTAATTTAAGTGAAATAACTGAGCATAGGAGCCTGATAAAAATGCTCATTTTAGAAGAAAATTTCAAACGGCACTTTGAGGCTTTTGCATCTGAACTTCACATATGGCTACATCCTACTTTTTTTTTTTTAGTAAAAAAATTTGTGCTCCACAAAATAGCGTGCATGTAACATATATCAGAGAGGTTAGTTTATTAACGTCTTTCTAAACAAACACTTCTAAAGCAAATATCCGCTAGCCTACATGACGCGCAAAGAGCAGACATGATGCAGTTGGCTCACGCGAGCCGCTTCCAAGTTCACTTGGTCGAAAGCGAAGGGGCGGAGAGGGGATTGAGCGCAGCTGCATTCCTGACACAGAGGCTCGCGAGGCGCTTGATGATTATTACTAAAACCCGCTGTCACTCTCTAGCAGCTCTGCTCGTGTGCGCGTGCTGTGCAGTGAAAGTCTTCACGCGCTTGTTGAGGCAGTGCTGCTTTCTTCCAAGTTTTGGACACGCTTGAAACATCCGGACTCGGAGTTTGCTCGTCGCTTTTACTGGGAGTCTAGTCAATCTGTCTGCCCTGGAGCGAGCTCCGCAGGGAACATGTACAAATATGTACAGTATGGATTTTAGGAGGACGAAACTCGGAAGGTAAATGATCTAAAACGTTTAGAGCATTGTTTTCTTTATATTATAAAAAGTGGTTAACCTTTACACTTAAAAAAAAAAAAAAAAAAAATTAGTTGTTTTTTCATCTTTTTTAATAACAGAAAAGCATTTTTGTAAGGAGTATGGTTGTTAATAAAAATACTATTAAACAAAATAAAACCGCACGAGCCGGAGGTGGACAAGCAGCTCAAACATGTTTGAAGAAGCCATTGTGTTAACTCGTAGGAAAGAAAATCTTGAGGTTCTGTCAACTTCTACTTTCATTTTATTTCTGCACTGCTTCAACCTGCTTTTGGTGAGGATTTGGATGACCATCAGGCAGACACACGTGCACAATGAATAGAAATGAATCGCAATATCTGTTTTAAACAGCAATAAACATTGTTGTAGTGCTGAAACATCTCTTTCATTTTAGACAGAGTATGCATGTATTATAATGCCTATAGAAGTATAGGCCTATTTCTTTTACAGTAATGTAAACAGATCATACATTTATTCCCAAAAGGAAATAATTATTCACTTAAATCATTTTGTCTTGGTGAAATTACTGAACTTCTTAGAATTAAACTCTCATCATTCCCATAAAGTGTGATTTCCAAAGAATAGTGTTTTAGATAACATTAACTTAATACTAAAACATATTTATTTTACAATAAGACATACAAATATTGTAAATGTGTTGATAGTTTTGTGAAATGACAAATTTAGTCAATGTCAGAACACATACTTAGCAAACATAAGCAGGCTTTGTGTTTGCCTTTTGAGATCTTTGCCCCAGAGGATGTTGATATGGGATAACATGCACATGCTGTTTTTGTTCCCTATTTTAATCAATGTGAGCATTTTAAAGAGCATCTCAATGCTTAATATATGCATAACACACAATAACTAACTGTTTTATCTTATTTATGCTGCCACAACTTAAAGACTTGCTTTGCATAATGGCATTACTCTCATTAGACCATCCAAGATGCAAGTGAGCCTGTTTCTTAATCACAACAGATTTGGAGAAATTTACATTGGATGTACATAATTTGCTCATCAATGGATCCTCTGCAGTGAATGGGTGCCATCAGAATGAGACCAAACAGCTGATAAAAAAAAAATCACAAGTAACCAACACAACTCCAGTCCACCACTTCACATCCTGTGAAAATCTGCATGTTTGTAAAAAACAAAAAAACAAATCCGTAAACAAGTTTAACTTTTTAATGTAGCTTGCTACTAAAATACTCCTCTAAAAAAGTGAAAAAAAAAAAGTTTTATCTGAATCAGGAGAGAAATATGCACAGATAAATCACCGTTTACAAAAGAAAAACTGTTCTAAACAAAAATATTGGTGTATTTTGATGTGAGAGGACAACATCATATGGAGTTTTTAATTGGAGAAAGCATTATTCTGGATCATGGTGTGTTTTTTTTTTTTTTTTTTTTTGGTCAGAAGCAATTATTTAAAGTCGAAAAGTTAAACGATAAATTTATTTTCATTTTTGGGTGAACTATATCGCTACACTGGCATTAAACTGGTGAATTTAGTCAAACTGTCTTATTGTACCTAGATGCAGTGTTTCTCTGAGTCATAATCTCAACCTGTCAGCACCTGATAACCTAAGACACAGGGTGCCCTTCGGTCTCCTCTCATAAAGGATAGTACAGTGAGTCGGACTGTGTTTTTTTTTGTCCCTTGTGACTTTGGTTTGGATTCTCCTTGTTACAAGAGACTTGCATTGTGGCCATCTGAGTGCATATTTGGTTTTTGGACGGGATATCATGGCCTCTGTCATATGCAATAAGCACACTCACCAATAAATCACTCAGTTAATTGTCTGTGCTCAGAAGAAACGGCCTTCATGAACCTGGAGCATATGAAAGGATAATGAACAAGGTTTTACCAAAAGATGGGATAGCCTAAGCAACTTTATCATGCCTTCCATTTGATTACTTGCATGTAAATGTTGTAAACTTCTATTTTATTTTATTATTCATTTGTTTTCAGCTATTTGATATTGCTATATGAAAGAGCATTATACAAAATGCACTTGTTGTGTGGTTTGCAAAAAGAAGAACTTGAGTTTGGCCTTAACATGTTGGAATGCATTGTTTGATGTCATGACTAGTATGTAGGGCCACATTATGCATGAGCAGACATCTTAGCTGAATCATTTTTGGCTGACACCCAAGACCAGCACTGTGTATCATGTTGCTAGAGGCTCTGTGAAGTGTAAACATCCAAATCTCTGAATGTTTTCTCTAGCGATGGGCCACCGATGAGTCTCACAGTCCCTTACCCTTAAGTGTGGCATCGTCATATTTTCACACAGACACATCAGCACAGATGTGTTGGATCGCAAAAGTCTGAGAATTTGAAATGCTGCTTATTCATTTCACACCTAAACATGCCTTTGTCTTTTTCAACTTTCTTTTCATTTTCAGTTATGAATTGTAGAATTTATGTGTTGTCTGTGAATCAGTGAAATGAACTAGATTGATTGGTGTGTATTGACTGTATGGAGCATGACGTATTTTTTACATTTAGAAGTGTTGCTAAAATACTTCCCTATATCTAATAGTCTCAAACTGACATTGGTGTTCCCAGTTTAGCCCCAGATGGCATCATATAAAAGCAATTCCTTTTATAAAGGCCAAGCAGAGACACACCAGGTGCTGTAGCAATGCAAAACATTAATTTAATGAACTAATCCATAATAATAAAACAGGATGCCCTGTAGTGCTCTGAGTAAAAATTTCCCTGAATATAGTAAAAAATATTGTGAAATGACAAGTGACACTATATATACCTAATAACTATGTTGCTTAAAGGCACATTCTGCATGATCTAGCAGCTCTGGTGCATTCGGGCATTATAATTGAACGTTTGACTGTGAATGCAGTTCCTATCACACCTGGATCACACTTTTTTTTAAATAAAGAATATGATCTGCTTAATAATAATAACAATAATAAAAACACTTTACAGCAAATATTTAAATAAAAATAGATATGAGGAAAAACAAAAAATGTAATGAAAGCAGGTTTCATAACAAAAAGTCCTTTAAGTCAGCCTGTGTGTTTTAGTGGCAGAATTATATTTGACAAGGTAGACAAATGAAGACAATGAATCTGTTAACTGCTAGAAACACGCTATAATCAAGATATATAACGGAGAAGCAAAGTAAGCTGGTTTCCAGAGCTCGCTCATTTATTCTGGTTGGCAGTCTAGCCCTCTTCCCTGTGTCCTCATGCACATTAATTAAATCACACAGATAAAGAGTGTTTGGAGGGAAATAAAAAAGAAAATCCCAAGCCTCAGGTTGGCATGGAGACTATGACATCATCGCTCAATACATCAGCGGCTCAATGTAAGTGGCATAAAAGAGCTCATTCCGAGCAGGATTAGCTTCGTCGTTCAGTAGTTACAGATGCTAGGCAACCGTGCAATACAAGAAAATTCTAAAAATGTGATCCGAATGCATATTAAATCCTCGAGGAGCCTCAAAGAAGGTTACCTAATACTCTTGAACCTGAACATTATGTGCTCTTGATTGCTAATGTGTTTCATATAGTCTGAATTAACCTCGAAAAGGACTTTAACCTGTAACACTGTCCTACTGTTGATGTGTGAGAAATGAAGTTTGGGGTCAGTAAGGTTTTTAATATTTTTGAAGGTAAATGATACTACTTTTTACCAAAGACGCATTAAATTGGGGGTATAGAGATGTTATAAAGGATTTCTATGTAAGATAAATGCTGTTCTTTTGAAATTTCTATTTATCAAAGAGTCTTTAAAAAATATATCATTGTGTTACTAAGCGGCACAACTGTTTTTAATATCGATAATTATAAGAAATGTTTCTTGAGCAGCAAATCAGGATATCAGAATGGTTTCTGAAGACTGGAGTAATTATGCTGAAAATTCAGCTTTACCATCACAGGAATAAATTACATTTTTAAATATATCCAAACTGAAGACGCTTGTAGTAATACTTCATAATATAACTGATTTTACTGTGTTTTTAAATAAATGCAGTGTGCATAAGAGACGTCTTTCAAAAACATAAAAAAAATATTACCAACCCCAAACTTTTGAAGGTTAATGTACATGATCATAGAACTCTGTCTGGATGAATAAATCCAGTCTGTATTACGTTAAAAAGTTTATAAAATTTTAATAGGATGACAGCCGATACACACTGCTTCGAATTACTGTATATTAAATGAAACAATTTGACTGAGGATCTACCTTAGTATTTAAAAGTATTTAAAATTCACCAATATATATATATTTTTTAGGTTTATGAACAACCGAGTCCCATCTAGCAAGAGATACCAGCCAACTGAGTATGAGCATGCAGCCAACTGTGCCACTCATGGAGTAAGTAGAAAAATCTACTTCTCATCTCACACTGAGCTCCGAGCAGGTCAAGACAATGTTGGAGAGACAATACAGTGCTTCATAACAGTGTATGAGATCACACACTGGACCTCTGGCTTAGTGAAGGAGAGGGTGTTGTCAAGAGGGGAGACTTTGATGCCATTGTCCTGTGACACAGAAGGACCAACAAAATAACAAAAAGAACAGAGATTGTGTGATGTAATACTGCTCATCAAACAAAAATATTTCATGGGTATACAGGGACAAAATCATTCAATAATACCAATAGGTCAAAGTCTTTTTCATTCTGTAGTTCTGTATTCACCCTTGCTCTTCTGATCTTGGTTTATGTGCATGTTTTTTTCTGAGCATGTTGTTTGGATAACATCCTGCTCTTTAATCCCCGCCTCTCAGAGCCGCACATCTGGCACGGCCAGTTCACGAGCTTCAGCATGAGACATTGACCACACACCAAATCCTCTTTGCACCAGTGCATTGTCGTTTGGCTGTGGAGTAAAAGCTCAAGAATACTGTGCATCTACTTTTCTGATGTCTACATATTAAAGTCTTGAAAATGTTTTTTTGATAATATGCTTATGTCAAAATGCTGTGAATGCATAGAATTGCTAGTTTTGGTTATTACCTTTTTTTTTTTTTTCTTAAATAGGCTTCTGCAGAAAATCAGTAGGGCTTGTGGGACATGTTAAGAAGATTTGATCAGACACAGATAATGACAGATGGAAGGAAGATCGGTCAGGCTACAAATATTAGTATTTGTCATTTTTCCAATGTAATTACAGTAATCCAAAAAAACTGTGCATACACAATGAAGGACTAAGGCTGGCCATTTCAGTTCATTTAAGTATTTAAGTACTATAACATAGTTTTGGAGTTGAGGCCAGCTGACTCAGGTGAAAAACAAGTACACTTCCATAATTTACTTAAAGTGCTCTATTTTCACGCACTAATTTTGTACTTAATATACTAAAAATGATCCTTTACTACTTCTTAAAAATGTATTTAGCTACAGCTTGTAGTACACTTGAGTGTACTAGTGAATGAAAGATGGGTTCAACAAGCATACAAGTGGTAGCTAAATACATATTTTAAAAACAAAGATAGTTAAAAGTGCATTTTAGTTCATATACTAGTTAAGTTCACACTTAGATGATCTTAGGTTTATCTTAAGAAGTACTAAAGGATCATTTTTAGTATATTAAGTACAAAATTAGTGTGTGAAAATAGGGTACTTTAAGTAAATTATGGAAGTGCACTTGTTTTTGACCTGGGGAGGGTTGAGTCCAAGTTAAGACCTCACATGAAAATATGGCCTTGGTCTTGGTCCTCGAGTTTGAGTCCACAACAAGAATAAGACCCTAAAAATATTGACTAAGTGATTTAAAATTGAGTTCAAGACCGTATTTTAATGGTCTTGATCCTAAAGTCCATGCCCAAGCTCACATTTTTATGGTTTTGTCCTTAGTCCAAATGCTCCCGAGTCCAGAACAAAACCAAAACCATGAAAATAGGGTCCTGTCCAATATCAAATATTTTATGGCTTTGCTCCTCAAGTCTGAGTTTAAGACTATTTTTTCATAGTCTTGCTCTTTGTCTTAGTCCACAAAGAGCTCCAAAGTCTACAACAAGGACAAGAACATGAAAATATAGGTCTTAAGACCACATTTTCACTTCCTGGTCACATGATTGACTCAACCCTCTTCTGGTGTCATTCTTAACTCAAACCCAAATCAGCTTGTCTTGACTCCAACACCGCTTTAACACACTTTAAAACAACAGTAATGAATAACTTGAGAAGATACAAAAAGATACATATTGAAATTGTCTTCTGTCCAGTTCTGGATCATTCCCAGTATCCTGGGAAGCTCGGTGCTGTACTTCCTCTCTGATGACCAGTGGGAGACCATCTCTGCATGGATGTATGGGACAGGTCTGTCAGGGCTGTTCATCATGTCCACCATGTTCCACACAGTGTCCTGGAAGAAAAGTCATCTCAGGTGAGAATTCAAAAAAATAAGTTTTGTTTTCTTTAAATTAAGTTCTATTTGAAAACAAAAAGGAAAGATCCTCAGCAGCGCCTAAGATATACACCTTCCCATACATTCATATACATTTGAACCTAAAATCTTGATATTGAAAAAAAAGAAGAAGAAGAAAAAAAAGCATGTTTTCTGTCAACTAAAGAGGATGCTGTTTAAAAAGAGCGTATGCAGAATCTTTAACACGTTTCTGCCTTTGGGATTCAAGAATGACTAAGCACACACTCATTATCGAGTGCTTTAAGATGTGAAACAAACTGATTTCCCCAGTTAAATGAAAAGTCTCTAGAGGTTAATAAACAGAACTGCTTGCGTCTTGCGGAAGAACATCGTTGCCGGAACTACTTCTCTCTGTTTATGTCTATGAAGAATCACAAAGGTACTGGGTTACTCCGCCGCAGTACCCCCAAAGCAATCTAAAATAGTCAGAATATAAACACTTATTATAGGTGCACCCTAGTGATTCAGGACAAGCCAAAAACAGGGTTTGGAAAATGGATTCATGGTGTACTCGCTTATTATATACATTTTTCTACATTTTGAACACAAACAAAGTTACGGACCGCAGCTCTGATTGGTTATTTTTTACCGGGAGCGATGGAGTTTCTGCAAATGGCAATAGGATCACTGGGAGGAGCTTCATGAGCTTGATTTTTTCACAGATCATCCGTCTCATACTCTACTGTCAGGACATAATGACAGGTTTAATAAATATGTAAAAAATATTTTTTTTTACAAAAGTTCCCTACAGCACCTTTAACTGGGCATGTTCCCTGACTTCCATAATAGTGAAAAATATTTCAGCTGCAAAAAGAAGAATATTGCATTTATGCAATTGCTTTGCATTTCTTCTCATATTAAAACCAATGCATGACCACAGACGCCATCTGAAATTAAATATTTCCTCCCGACATGTTGACTGTCAATCCCTGAATTGACAGAAAACAAAGAGTAGTCTCAGGTCATCTGCAGGCGTAGAGATGTCTGATTATTTAATGTCATAGCTTTTGATCACTCTTCCCAGGTGAAGAGGTTTCATGCTAGATTTTTGCATATTCTGCTCTAGGAGGAAGTGTCAGCTGCAAGCGCAGATTTAGTGGAAACATTATTAATGAACTTTGGATCTTCATTGGAGCATCTAAGCAGTTACACATGAATTCATGTTGACAGATGGTATCACATGGGCCTGTCAGTTCATGTTCACAGATGTCTGTTTCATCAGTCTGTGATTCAGTCATGACCCTGCCCATTCCAAATTACACACCCATTAAGCAAAAACACACCTCAAATCTGTATAAAAGGGTTGCAACATGCTTGTCACCTGAATATATTTTACCAGCAGCATATAACAATGATTTCTGAAGGATCATCACAGGAATAAATGACATTTTTATTTATATTTAAAAAAACAAGAACAAAGTCTACTCGGAATTACTGTTTATACTGTATTTTTGATTAAATAAATGCAACCTGGTAAGCATAAAGGCCCGTTCACACCAAGCACGATAACTATAAAGATAACGATAAAGATATAGTTCTAAAAATCGTTCTCAATATTAAAGAATAGCAGAGTCCACACTACAACTATAACGATAAAGGCACAGAAAAAACGGTATCGTTAGAATCATTTTCAGAACGATTTTTTTTTCCAGCTGATGAACGATACAAACATTGGCATCCAATCAGAATCCACCCTGATATAACGAGCTCGAGGATTTAAAGCGGCAGACGCACGTGCGCTCAGAATAAACAGATGATATCGTTCGCTGGTGTAGACGCTAATATCGTTATCTTTATAGTTATCGTTCTTGGTGTGAACGGGCCTTAAGAGACTTCTTTTAAAAACAAAGACCCTCAAACTTTTAAACAGTAGTGTAGCTCAGAAAGATACAAGGCAGTGCAAAGACATGAGCACAAACAGTAGACTATGAGAAAAAGAGACTGATTTTTATTTTGAAACATTCTCTTGCTGTAACAGGAAGGTGGAGCAGCGATTCCACATGTGCGACAGGATGGTGATATATTTCTTTATAGCTGCATCTTATGCACCCTGGTGAGCATGTGATGTGTGTGTCCTCTAGTAACATCACCATCAGCGTTTTACAGCTTCACAGGGTTGAGTGTGTTACTGACACAGGTGTCTCTGTGCTTGTGCTGTGTGCAGGCTGAACCTGAGGGAACTCGGACCCTGGGCTGTGCACATGCGCTGGTTGGTGTGGATCATGGCTTGCGCTGGCTCTGCCTACGTCTTCTTCTTTCATGAGAAGTGGGTTCCCACTTTTTGTTGAGGACGTAGAGGATGCTGATGTGGTTGCTAATGTCCAAAATTGTGTGAAAATGCTGTCTGTGCTTGTGCTTTTGCCAAGCAATTGCATTCTAAATGCATCAAATAATGCAAGTGAATATTAGCCAACCAGCATCAGAATATGTTTAAAACGGCTGTGTTATGTTTCAGGAACAAAGTACTAGACTTACTGTGCTACACCGCCATGGGAGCTGTTCCTGCAGTTGTTCTTCTGTCAATGGTATGTGTGACTGACACCTATATATGTGCTCATAAATACAGTAATGAATATGTGAATATGTGCATATTTGTAAAATGAAATAAAGTTGGTAATGGATGGAGACAAATAAAAAAAGGCGTGATTAAAGGGAAAAACATAAATGTTACTGGTTTTTAATCTTTAAAATAATGTTTGTATTGGCTTCGCAAAAGCTGGCACTAGCGTTTCATTGTTTAAGTAATTTTTTTTACACATGCATACAAGAGAAACAAATGGCACGCTGTTTGGACAGTGTCCCCTGTGTATTTCATCTGAGGGAGAGCGACCCGTTTAAACTGAACGTATTATTTCAGCCTAACAGAGAGGGAATATTAGAGCTGTCAGTGGGCGGAGTCTTCTACTGCCTGGGAATTGTCTTCTTCAAGAGTGATGGCCTCATCCCATTCGCTCATGCCATCTGGCACGTCTTTGTGGCAGTGGGGGCAGGCGTACACTATTACGCCATCTGGAGGTACTTGTATGCAACGGGGACCGGCCAAATCAAAATCTCCAGGTGACAGATGAAGATCTCAAGCATGTTCACACATACAGGGTTTGTTGAGCTATAAAAGACAATGTATCTGACCATGAGCTGCCTTTGCATCCCTCTATATTAATCATAGACGGGCATGTTTTAGTACTGTTGGTCTAAAATGTATTTTTATATAGAAGGATTTCTGTCCTGATAACTCAGCACCTTCTGGCCAGTCTATTTTTGCAGATGTAGTCTTAACCTGTTGACATAATGTACTGTTTTACCCGTCAGTGTTTACAGGCAAAATGTGTATAATACAGAAGACATGAATACCATTCCACATCCTTTAAACTGAGCTGATCTTCTGCCTTGATATGAACTCCCATAATCAGACTGTGCTTATGAAAGTCATTTATTGGCATTGAGCAGAAAAATTATATCCAGGTACAGTATTTCTACTACTGTGATCTTGTAGTAATGTATATGTACAAACATTTTAGACATGACCTTTTAATTGTTGCACAATGGATCATGTCTATGGGGTTGTGATCATGTTTAGATGGAAAGTTAGAGGGGATGACAGGTCTCTTATACAGTAAAAACTGTATTATTATGAAGTATTATTATAATTTTATTCCTGTGATGGCACAGCATCATTACTCCAGTCTTCAGTGTTACATGATCCTTCAGAAACCATTCTAATATACTGATTTGCTGCTCAATTAAAATTGGTGCTCAATTAATAATATTGGTTATTACTATTATCAATGTTTTATCATTTTCTTTTCTTTCTTCCCCTCTTTCCCTATATATATATATAGTTTATCTTACCGCGAACTATCAAATGGTAGCATCAGTTTTCACAAAAATATTAAACTGGACAGCTGTCATTATTATCAATACTGATCATAATGTATTTTTGAGCACCAATTCAAGTCAGCTGAGCTCACACAGAGCCCTTTTATTTGTTACTGGGAACGAGCCATGCACATGGAAACTAGCCTTGATGAATTAGTAAAACCAAATAAGACTTATCTCAAGGCCTACTCAAAATATAAACCTTTATGAAATTCTTGCAATGTAAACGTCTGTTTTACCGATTAACAAATTTAGCCAGGAAGCTCAGATATGAAAGAGCATGTTTTAAAGCACTGTGACTTTGAATGTATAACACATTTTTTACTCATTTTGTCATAATGTCACATTTATAGGACAGTAAGCACTTGAATTGTGTCAAATGTCATTTCTATGGTGAATTCTTTTGTACCATTAGTTTCACAGACTTTCAACAACTCGATCTAAACTGTATTTTAACAGTTTTGACACTAATCATAAATGCAGAATGTGTCATTTATAGAAATGTGTCTCTAACAAAAATTCCAATAAATCGAGGAATAAATCCCAATCCTCTGGTGTCTTGATATATTTCTGACCGTGGAGCAGAAGTGGAAGTCATGATGAGGTGCAGCGCTTGCCTGTTTTTGCTCCAGTGTCACTCCCTCTCCCTTTGTGTCCTTCAGAAACCCTCTCTTGGTATTCTGCACAGATATTTCGAAAACAGTTTCCTGGAACTGGCTTATGTGGGCAGAGAGCTGGAATGTCTGTGGAGGAGCCCGCTGACTGCTTTCATGCCCTGAGGAAGCGAGGCGTTGGTGTCCCGGTGCCAGCGGGGGCCGTCGCCTCCGGCTGAAGGGGCCAGAACAAACTGAGCCACATTTGGTAACTTGAGCAAGTTAATAAGTTCATGGGCCCGTGTGATGATCTCCTCAGTGTCCTCCTCACTGTAGCACGTCATCACAGGAGCACTACGGGCAAACGGCCGCATCTTAGACAGGCAGAGCGACACTCTAAGACAAATAGAGATATAGAAATATTACTTGGTACAGGATTTACTGTTGGTTATGGCTGATAATCATTTATAAAAAAAAAAAAAAAAAGGTTGATGTGGGAGAAATACTTTTTTTTTTTTTTGGCTTAAAATATGTGGCTAATATGGACATTACAAATATAGAGATGTCCAAAAGTCTGAGACCATGTACATAGATTTGAATTGAAATGGCAAAAAAACCTATACAATAATAACAGTGTCGTGAAGGATACTTTGGAAGTGTAATGTGTGTAATAGTGTAATTGGTTGCAGATTAATCTAATAAGTAGTGTAATTGTTTCAATTACTTCATTAAAGTTATGTAACAGATTACATTTGATTACTTTTCTAAATTTATAATGAATGCTTTCAGCTGTTAATCATTTTGAAACCTTTAAACCCGGACGGATAATCCTTACAGTCCTCAACACTGACTACTGTCAGACTTTCACAATCTTTCATAACTTGAATTAAAATCATAAGACATAGTTTAACAGGCTATGAGACTGTTTTCAAAATCAAATCTTTGTACAGCTATGACAGGAAACACTGTCATCTAACAATATCAAAAAAAAGAAAAAAAAGAAACCTGTTTATCTTATAAAATAAAGCATATAAATAAACCTAAATATGAAATAAAACCGTTAATAAGCATGAGTCCTTCTTAATCATCGTTGTCTTATATTTTAGAGCAGTCGATGCAATTTAAGAATGAAAGAAATCAAATCTATATGTGTGTAAATAATAAATAAATAATCAGATAAACATTTTTTGTTTGTTTCTAAGTAACAGTAACAGATTACAGTTTATTTTGTAATTAAATGACATAATTCTGTCACATATAATTAGTTACTCCCCAACACTGAATAATGATAAAACCTCCATTTGTGCAATGCACGTTTGCAACCATAATTGAGTGTTGACTATTATATCTAAAAATGAATGGAAGGGCGTAGTAATGTGAAAGTAATAGAGCTCCCTTTATAACCGAATGTATTTAAAGACAGAGCCACACAATTGGTTCAGTAGATGTTCAATCACTGTGGAATTAAAAAAGAAGCAGCTTCTCTCCCCTGCTGTACCGAACTGTGATGAGAAACGAGTACTAAAGAAACCATACAACATCTTAAACATTAAATTTTTAACACCTTGCATGTTCTGCAAGGGCTATGTTGTTATGAATGAACTATCGTGTTGGTCTACCTGGGAATTAGATCCTGACTGCGTGTGGCCAGTTTGGCCAGGGTGGTCATGAGCACAGTGACGAGGCGCGGGGAGAAGCTCGGGGGACTGGCGGACTGGCGCACCTGCGTGATCTCAAACAGCACCGCCTCCAAACACTCAAAAAAAGACGTGATCCGTTCCACCGTGCAGCGAGGGTCGTAGGACACTGAGAGATATTCGCCAATGACCCACACCTGCGAATAAACGTTCAAGACAGTCACCCCACACAATACAGTACAGCATGATGATGCTCACGATCACCGTTCACTTCCGCTGCTCACCACATGAGTGTAGAAGTCTTCTTTACTGTAAATGTTGGCAGGGGAGCTTGCGAGCTCCAGGATCTCCCTGGACTGATCCACAATCAGAGGTGGGTGGAGTTTGCACAGGGCCTGCAGGTGGGTGCTGAACACCCTACAATCAGAAATAAACCACAGTAAAAATCATGTACACATGCAGAATTTAAAAGATGCATAACCCCATGAATCACGCAAAAAAATAACTCCACTAACAACATGGCATGTGCATCTTTCTGTAGCAAATCTTTTGCACAAATGAGTGAGCTGTTGTCCATAAAGAGTATTTAAATAAAGAGTGCCTCACTTTTGGACTTCAACATTAAATGTCTTGATGTCGTAGAGCAGACTGCTTCTCTCCAGCAGCACTAGCAACAGCTGGTTCAACATTTTCTCATCCGCTTTCTATAAAACACAATAAAAACACTGGAAGAGATCACACAATTCACACCTTGTGAAATGTGAGTGCACTGGTGTGAGCTGTTAAATGGCCAGACCTTTCATTTGTGGCTCTCACCTGAGTGACTGTGTTGAAGTACACATGCAGAAGCACAGGAACGACCTGAGCACACCGAACAACTCGTGGACTCTCCGCCATGTCAGCCAAAATCTCATGAAGCATTTTTAGCCTGTGAGGAAATCACACTCAAAGGTTTACAGAAAGCAGGCATTTAACACACACACTTCATTTTTATCCAACATTTAGTTTAATTTTTGTGCTGTAGGGGTGGTAATTACACAGTTGCAGGTCCATGAGTTGAATCGGAGCATCGGAGCATACTTCATTAAATATTTAAAGGTTTGGGGACAGAATTGTCTCAGTGGTGATAAATTAAGTTGATCAAAAGTAAAGACTGTAAAGACATTTAAATTGTCAAATTTGAACTATTTATCAAAGAATCCCTAAAAAAAATGGTTTCAGCTTTGCTAAAAATAAAATGTTTCTTGAGAGTTTAATCAGCATATCAGAATGATTTCTGAAGGATCATGTGAAACTTAAAACCTGGAGTAATGATGCTGAAAAAAATTCAGTTTTACCATCATAGGAATTAATTACGTTTTTAATTATGATGTGATTTCAATTATACCTCCTTAAATTCTTCATCCTGCTACCTTTCTATAAATGAATGAAACAAATTCCTTAATTCTTTGTAGATTATATTCTGTAAGTAATATGCCAGGTCATACCTGTCTATTGTGTCTCCGGTCCCAGCCTCAGGTCTGAGGATGTAGAGGAAGAGGCCCCTGCAGGACGGCTGGCGGAAGGCATCCAGACAAGCGGCCACCTTCGCCCCCTGCTGGTCCCACGCGGGACGGTCTGGAGCCTGATAGCATGCTGATCTGCAACAGCATTGCACGCTAATTCACATCAGATTTAACTCCAGCTGAAGGAGTGCTGATCTGTAGCTGGTAAAGTCACGTACCTCTGCTGGAGGTCCAGGGCTGCTGCTAAGCAGGGCAGATCAAGGATAGTGTGCAGTAACTCGATGGCTGTATCTGGAGCTATCAGTGATGGGAGCAGCTCCACAAACTCTGCAATCAATCCTGAACTGTTCCATGCCAAGAACTGGTGGGAAAATCACACAAACATTTCAAATGTTACTAATTTATATACAATTTAAGGTAATAGTTCAGCCAACATAAAAAATTAGCTGAAAATTCTACCATCAAGCCATTATAGATGTAGAGGAGTTTGTTTCTTCATGGGAACAGATTTAGAAAAATGTGGCATTGCATCAGTTGCTCACCAATGGATCCTCTGCAGTGAAAGGGTGCCGTCAGAATGAGAGTCCAAACAGCTGATAAAAACATCACAATAATCCACAGGTAATCCACATGACTCCAGTCTATCAGTTTAATAATTATTTTTTTTTTAGTTCAAACCATTGCAAACAAACCATAACATTTCTTTCTCAAGTGAAAAACTCATCTTGTCTGACTAAGGAGAAAAATATGCACATATCAAGCACTATTTACAAGCTAAAAACAGTCCTGTGTATTTTCATGCGTATTTGAGAGGACAGCTGAGGATGGACTTTTTCAATGTAGGAAGTATATCTATCTGTATTTTCACCAGAAGCAATGGTTTAATGTAAAGTAAAAATAAAAATAAAAAAATAATTGATTTCTGTTCTGTTTGTTTCCTACGAACACAGCTTTTCACTTCACAAGATGGACTGGATTTGTGTGGATCACTTGTGGATTATTGTGATGTTTTTATCAACTGTTTGGACTCTCATTCTGGCAGCACCCATTCACTGCAAAGGATCCATTGGTGTAATGCTCCATTTGTCCAAATCTGTGTTGCAAAAGAAACAAAATCACATACATCTTGAATTTTGCTATATTTCTTTAAAAATATGATTAGCCAGCCCACCTTCAGGAGGTTTGGGAAGCTCTGTCTGTAGTTGGTCACCCTCTCCTGCAGCACACTAGCGTTGAGAAGACAGAACTGGACAAACTGGAAGGCGAGCATGGGCTCGTTGAACTGCTCGGCGGGACAGTGACTGAAGAGTTGGCAGAACACAGCCTCCGAGTCCACCGCTGCAATCTCACCTGATGTTAGAGCATGTGGACATGGAGATGCATTCATACGCTACACTATCAGAGACATACGCTGCTGTAAGTGCTGGGGACTCACTGTGGTTGAGGTAGAACTGAGCGATAGGCAGCAGGGCTCGAGAATAGGTGAGATCTCCATTCAGTCTGCCGTACAGGGCTTTGATGCAGGGGAAGGCACGGTACACGTACGAGGGGTCCTCACCACAGATGACGTCCAATATTGACACGGACTCAACAATACACTGTACAACAGATATACAGAGTCACCATCTATCTGCTGTTTAACTTGCTGTAAGTCTTAACCATGACATGATTCATCAATAATACGGTGTCAAATCCTATTCTTTTGTGCATTAGTTTCTGATTTTAATTACTGAATTTTCCATTATAAATTATATTATCAGCTGAATTTAAGTTCACATCAATTTTAGGATTTGTTGACGTGACTTAAAAAAAAACTTTTTTTTGGGGAATAAAACGTTTTTGATAAGGCACAAATTACTGTGTTTCTTAAAATGTTAAATATATGCCTATTTCTTTTGATTATTTAAAATGTTTATGTCAAGGTTAAAATGAAAGAAAAAAAAAAAAAACTGTGGGAATCATGCTGGATTTACCGGAGTACTTTCTCTCTTTTTTAATAAATACTTTTCTTCAGTTAGGTTGCACTAAATGAATAAAAACTGACAGTAATGACATTTATAAGATTTTATTTCAAATAAATGCTATTTCTTATAAATGCTTCTTTTGATCTTTCTATTAATCAAAGAATCCGGAAAAACAAAACAGAAAAAACATTACGAAGCACTGTTTTTAACAATGATAATAATAAGACATTTTCTTTGAGCAGCAAATTAGCATATTACAATTATTTATGAAGGATCATGTGACACTGATGAGGAGTAATGAAGAAAAAAAAATCACCTTTACTTACACAGAAATACATTACATTTTAAAACATATTTCAATAGAAAACATTTTTTTTACTCTTATTTTTTTTACTCTACTATCAAATAAATGCAGCCTTAGTGAGCAGAAGACACTCTCAAAAACACTATGAATTTATAAAGACATGAAACTTTTGAATGCTAATGTATGTGTACTTACTGCTTTCTGCAGCTTTGTGTCTGTCTTCTTCAGGGCCTCTACATTGTGAAAACACAAGATAGAAATAAATCAATCCACTCTCCAGCAGAGTGTAATAAACATTCTCTAACAGCTGAGCTATGGTCTACTCACTCCTGTCACTCTGTTCAATGAGACGCTGGCAGTACTCAAAAGCCTTCTCTCGGAGTCTCTCTTTGGGAGGAAGTAGTCTGGTGGAAGAGGATGTGGCCGACACCATGGACGTCACTGAACTGTCCACCTCTGAGCGATCATCTGCACCAACAGCACAGCACATTACACCCAGAGCACAACTCCTCTTCCAGCAGGATTTAATCAAGCACGTTATCTGGCACGATTCAGTGCCATTGCAGGGCTGAGCATAAGACAGTACATGTAGGCTATGTTCGGAATTGGAATAGCACAATTTTTACAGTATGCAATATGTATAACATGTACACTATGCACATTTTGTGAATGACTTACTACTTTTGCCAAAATGTGCAATATACAAACAAATGCACACCGCATGAAAAGCAGTCTTTTTATTCTTCTGAGATTAACTTGATGTCACACAAAAGTAAACATGGTAAGGTCATGTGACAACAGCTCAGCGTGAAACACTGTATACTGTGTCTCATGCACTATTTAATACAAATAGTAAGCTGTATACAGTTTATTCTCCACAGTTACTCCACAGTTATTCTCCACATGCTAGTAATTCATTCCAAAAATAGCCATAGACACAAAATCAATTTGATACACACAGAAGTTAATTATAAATCAGAGATCAATGTCATTGAGTAAAGAGAGTTTGTGATTGTGCAGGAAGGAAAAGCACACAGGCTTTAGATTGATCAAATCAGACTTTTCGCTTGCATCTTACCTTGGTGCTGTGAATGAATGCCCTGCGCTTTTATTAGTAGAGCTAGCAAAGATGAAAATCCCATATTATTTGTCTTTACCAAATGAAGTATATATATCTTACACGGGACATTTCGTGAACTGGTGTCATTGTTACAAATGTTTTCTAGTACCTGAAATATACTGAAAATACAGAAATAAAAGCTAATCCAAACTATCGGCACATAATATAAGAAGTAAAACTAAACTAACACTGATCATAAAGCAAACCAACTGCTGCAACATCTCTGTTCGGACTACCTGATTCTGTGTTTGTAGTCCCGTCTGTGTCATAAGTGAGCAGCCAACTCTTGATCATAGAGAAAGTGTACATATTCATCCACTGGTCCTCAGTGTAACTCTGACCCACACACAGCACAGTGAAGAAGTCACCTGTTACCACCCCATCCACCTCCGTCAGCGGGGCAGGCTGATGAAGAGATGTTGACAAGTGATGAGCAGTTCATTAGAAACTCGCGCCTGAGCTTGACTGACGGTGAAGGTACTGATGAACAAAGAACAAAAGCAACATATGCCCCACCTGACGTGTTCTTGGTCCACTGAAAAATCCCCCAGAAGACATGGAGGCTCCCTGCTGCATACTGGCATAACGCAACCAGTCCACCAACTTACGACTGACCACATTCACCTGATCTGGGTTTGGAGAGAACGTGATTCATGTTAACGTCTTTGCATTTTCCAGATTATAGTATTTCAGTTATGCCTTTTTAATGCATATAAAGTTAACTAGAGAGTGGGGGTTTAAAAGTCCATTTAAATGATTTTGTTGCAATGTGAGAACAGATTTGGATAAATGTAGCATTACATCACTTGCTCACCAATGGATCCTGTGCAGTGAATGGGTGCCGTCAGAATGAGAGTCCAAACAACTGATAAAAACATCTCAATAATCCACAAGCCTCCAGGGCCATTTGTTCAAAAAGTTTTAATCTAGATCAGAATTATCTGAATTCAGAAACCCCATGTTTTTCTGTCCAGGATCGGGTGAGCCATTTTACTTTTGTGCTTGTTTTTAAAAGCAAAACCAGATACACACTTTTTTTGTGCCAGTGTTTTGCATTGTATTTACATAACTAGTTTCTGACTGGTCCATCTCTGATGATTGTGCCAATGTAGTTTACAATCAGTAATATGATCAGCTGTTTGAGGATATATTACATGTTACAAATGTTGTTTTTTATTTACCAGTTTTGAAGTTTTATTAATTTGTTTTTGTTCCTGAAATCCATCCTTCTGCTGGGAATAATCCTATTTTTTTGGATCAGAAGTATCCCAATCTCACTAAAATGTTTTAAACACCACAAAATGAGGATTTAATCCAGATCAAAACCAGGATTAGATTTTGTGATCTAATCCGAGTTCAGAATGTTTTTTTTTTTTTTTATGAACAACCCATTTTCAAGATTTGATCCAATCCGACGGCCCCAAAATTTTTCCAGATTACTTTTGGCCCCGGGGCCATCAGTTAACTCATTAATCTCGTGAAGCAAGAAGCTGCATGTTTGGAATACTTCAAATAGTTGTATTATATCTGTCCATTATATTTCTTTCTCCACTGAAAATGTGGCCTTGTCTGAATCAGGAGAGAGATATGCACAGATAAAGCGCCGTTTAAAAACGGTCCTACACAATTCTTAACAAATATCTTGGTGGATTTTGATTGTGAGAGGACAACAGGGTATGTATTTATTTTTTTTTACTGGAGGAAGCGCTATTATGGACTATGGATTTTATATATTGCCCAGAAGCAATGATTTAAAGTTAAAAGTGTTTCTTACAAACACACAGCTTTTCACTTCACAAGACGTTAATTGATGGACTGATCATTGTGATGCTTTTATCAGCTGTTTGGACTCTCGTTCTGATATTCATTACTTCTGACAACTGGAGTCCACTGTGATTCCAATATAGTATTGTGTTCCTCAGATGTGATCAACTTTACCATCTGTGAGAATCTCTGGATACACAGTAATCATCTTAGAGAGAAGGGGAAGCGCATGTCTGGATATCTGCCCGTCAGACAGCCGAGAATCGAGACTTTTCAGCAAATGGTGGCAAAGAGGCATCACATCTTCTTGACTTCCAGCCTGAGGACAATTAGACGATTAGTTCAGTGTTCATGAACAGAACTCGAGCTGATCGTGAACAGCATGTGACTCACCTGAGCGAGGACAACACTGGCCACATGGCTGAAGGTCCTGCTGTCGGGACTGAGATCAGAGCACAGGCTGTGTACGCTGGGAGGAAAGCTGTCCCGGAGGATGGAGGAGGACAGAACCTGAAGCTGCTCTGGACATGAAGAAGAACGAAGAACCGTCTGCAGCTTCAGCACCAGATCTGACGGGAGCCTGCAGGCAGTGGAGGTGTTCAATCAGACTTAAAATAGACTTTTCTGAAGGGCCAGACAAAGGGTTTCATGCCTCTGTGCTGTTCAGGTGTATTTTAAATGAATATGACTCACTCTGTCGCATATTTAGTGGCAGAAACGATCAGATTGAGCCTCTGGAGAGAATCCACTGTGTCTCCACTAACATCTTTACTGTGGAGCAGCTTAAATATGCGTCCACAAAACCTCTGCAGCTCTTCCTCCTTTATTTCTCTGAAGGCACATTTAAAATAATTAACAGATTTGTCATTGGGAATAACTTGTCTAACTAATAGGCTATAACTGACCAGTCATGTGACCACCACAGCTTTTGACAGTGAACATTTTAGGTAAAGATATAGATTTACCTTGCCTGCTTTATTAAACTCTCCGTCGCGGCAGTGTACATTTTTGAAAAAATATTGCAATAAACACAAAACAAGAATCAAAATATTAGATCCGTCGGCTGTGATGACCTGACAACAAATCACATGACAATAAATGGTTCCGCTTTTCCGCGTCAGTCGGGCACAAAATAGTGTGACAAACACGAGGGTGGAATTTGCATACAATATTCATACTATGCGGTTGAATATCATATATAATATCACTAAGTAGAATATTCTATGGGTAGAAAATCATACTGGTAGAGTATTCATATCGGTAGATTTATTATTTATATATGGTTCCCCTTTTGACAGTCGGCGACAAATAGTTTGATAAACGAAATCATGGGGATCTGTATCGAACATCTTCAAGCAACAAACATGCATGTGAAAATTGTATGTATTAAAATAGTACGAGACGAATGCTAGTTAATACGACTTAAGGACATGCATCTATGTCTAGACTAAAAGGGGGTTTGGTCCCCTTGAAAGAAGATCAGCGTTCATTAAAAAACAGCCATTAGCTTGTAAGAAACAAATCACCTACATGCCAAATAATATCCACATACTTATTATATGACAAGCATAATCAACCAGTAAATCAATTCAAAGTAAATCTTAAAGCAAAAAAAAAACAAAAAAAAACAAAAAAAAAAACCCTCTAATGTTTGTAAATGTACTTTAACTCCTCAATAATTGTATAGTGTAATAATATATAAAATCTAGTTTTATTTTTATGACCTTTTCTACATCCAAATATAGAAATACACTAAACATAAAACTTACATCATCTAACAAAATGACTGAAGAACTAACTATAATAAAAAAAATAATCATAGAGAAGCATTGCAGTCTCAATGCATAATACTTTCTTAACAGTAAAACATATAGCAGTTAAAATTTAAATAAATACATTTAATTCATTTATTAATTAATTTTACACAGACTCCACGGATGCAGTACAATTCAAAGCTGCATTTGGATAGTATCAGACTATAAATTCATACCTACTGTTCTTAAATAAACCAGGGACCAGAGATCTTCATTACACGCTCAAGCAGGCTGCAGTTGAAACTTTATAGTTCAAACGTTTTAATAGTTTACTGTTGACATTTCAGCACATTCACGAGTTCTGCTCGGGCAAAGACAGGACAGACTTGCAGTTTTGGTGCACAGGGTTATAAAGAGTGTTTATGCAATATAAATTGGAAGCGAATTGTGATAAATTGAGAAAAAGAATCAAGCTAGGTACCCTGCATACAATAATGACAGCAAGATTTAATTATTTAAAAATAAATAACATGGATGATAAAAGAAACAAATTGATGGTGGAGGGGCCGACATAGAAAGCAATACTTAAACCTTCATCCATGAGGAATCCAAACAGAAGATGCCATCATCACAGATTCATTTCAAAGATTAGCCAGAGAAGTATTTTTATTCGTTCCAGATACACCATTGCAAAAAATGCATGGACAGAAGAAAAGCCCTCATACATTGTGTAGTTGAATACACATTAAAAAAAACAGACAAACCTGCAGACATTTACAAGTGCATGGCCTGATCTCACAATGCAGAATGATTTGGAGGGTGTTTTGTGTACAATGCAAAAAGATTGTATCTTTCAGCTAGAGTCAAAGGAGAAAGAAACACCAGCAATCAGTTTCAATTAGAAATGTTTAGTGTATAAACACTTGCATATGCTAATATGCACAACACAAGAAGCACAAAAAGAAATAATATAAAACAATCTTGAATCTGTGATAAAATACTCCATGGTTATATGTGTGTACAGACACTGACAGATTGTGGAAAAATGTACAGGCAGTGACAGCTAATTCTGTACGATAAGGGTGTTAACAGTGATAATGTTTGTTTCACCATTCCACTGGTTATTTCATTATGATCCTAAAGAAGAGAGAAAAAAAATCATCATATATATAAATTAAATTATACTTCAAATGGGACAGTGGTTCTCTCATGCATTGTGTTTATTTGAAAAACAAAGACCCAAATCAATCAGACTAATTAGGATCAAACTCAGTTTTTGCATTGATATCTGCATCGCTTAAATCCAATTGCTGCTTCAAAGCTTTTAAAGGAACAGCTGAAATAAAAAATAAAACTTTGCTGAAAATGCACTCACTCTCATGCAATCCAAGATTTATTTTTGAATCATTTCTTCACTGAAACCGATTTGGAGGAATTGAACATTTCATCCCTTGCTGACTTTCTCTGGAGTAAGCGATATAATGCATAGAGGACTATATGATGGGATAGCCAGAAGAAACAGTCTAATGTTTATTTCTTGCAAACACACACATAGCTTGACATTAATTGATGGACAGGAGTCGTGTGGATTCCTTGTGGATTATTGTGATGTTTTTATCAGCTGTTTGGACTCTCATTCTGATGGCACCCATTTACTGCAGAGGATCCTTGATGAGCAAGTGATGTAATGCTACATTTCTCTAAATCTGTTTTCAAACTCATCTACATCTTAGATAAACCTGAGAGTCAGTGCATTTTCATTTTTTGGGTGAACTATTCTTTTAAATTCACCAAAAGGCTTTTTTTGTCTACGGAGAGATTCCTCTTGATTTATGCATTAGTTCACTGATAAAGAACCAGCAAGATTTCATTTCCTGCTTCTTTTATCATATTGCTCAGTCTTGTCCAGTCACAACTTGATTCATCATCTCTATAGACTTTGTTGCAGAATGCTGATGTTCATTTTTCTAACAACATGTCCAACCCTGCAAATGAACTTCTTTAGTAGGCAAGTTTGATGTTATTGTCTTTAAGCAGTACATCACAATGATTTTTATTTAGTCCTGAAAGAAGTGGAGTACTAAGGCACTAATGTTGAAGATATATATGGTCTGTTAAAAGGATAGTTCACCCAAAAATGAAAATTCTGTCATCGTTTACTCACCCTCATGTTGTTCCAAACCTGAATGAGTTGCTTTCTTATGTTGAACATAAAAGAAGATATTTTGAAGATCGCTGGTAATCAAACAGTTGGTGGTTCCCATTGACTTCCATAGTAGAAATACTATGGAAGTCAATGGGAACCATTAACTATTTGTCTTCAAAATATCCTCATGAAAGCAACTCATACAGGTTTGGAACGACATGAGGGTGAGTAAATGATGACAGAATTTTCATTTTTGGGTGAACTATCGATCCCTTTAAAGCTTCCATTCTTACTACAAAATCAACACTGTACTGCTGTGACTGTACGACTACAGAAGCATACAAAGCTATCGGTAGCTCACATAAAGCTACTTCACTTCACATCTGTGGTGTGTATAATTTGCAACATACAAAGCGGTTACTGAATTCTTTTAGTGATTGTCTTGAAAACACATTTGAATAATTCGAACAACATATTTTCTCTTAGTAAAACTAGAAAGTCTGATTAAAGGCTGGCTTTGTGTAGATTACAAAACAAATGTTTCTTGAACTCTCAGAAAAAATACTGAACATTCATTTAGTGGCTTCGGTGATTATTAAGGTGAAGAAACAGCCCTTACAACAATCAACATGAACAGTTACATTCCTAGGTCTGGAAAAGCATTTGGTTGACATCAAATAGATCAGCGACGTGTGGTGTGCTAGCATTCATCCATTGATGCAGTCGGGGTTACGTTGCTTAAGGTATTTATGGAGCAGATTTTTGGCCAAGTGCTTTTTAAGGGTGATGAACAAATAAGACTGAGCTACTTTAAATACAATGAACTTAGTTGTTTTTAAAAACACAAAACATCAAAAATGTATCTACAAACACATTCTAATGGTTTAATATATTGTTTAGGTCAAAAGTGGGTGCCATGGGGTCATAACAAATAAACAAACGGTACTTACATTCAGAGTTCTTTTTAATTTTTTGCACTAAACATAGACCAATTAAGAAATAAGCATATTTCTAGACATTTCTCTTTGTAGTAAGCGAGCAAGGTAAGAATCCTCCACAGAAAAAAAGATTTTGTACACTATAATAAAGTAGGTTAAAGGACTCCAGCTAGAAAAGGCTTCGGTTATATCTATTCATTTCTGCTTTGAGTTGTAACAATCTTGTTTTATTAAAGATAGCCTTTTTTCTTTTAAACAGAGAGATAAATAAATCCTCACAAAGGCCGCACAGGTAACCACAGCTTCCCGTGACCCTTTTTATATACTGCTTCAATTCAGAGACACTCTTGGTCTCAGACTGTAATAGCTGCATAGGTATTGGTCCCACCCCATCCCGAAAAGAAGAACTCTCTCAGCTGTACCTTGTGAGGAACTACCTGGGAGCACGTGCCTAGCTGGTGTCTTCAGGCACGTGTACCTCTCTTCATACTTCTTTCAAACATTCTTGCAAGATTAAAAACCCCTACAAAATTAAAACTGTGTGTGCATTGAATTTTAATGCTGCCAGATGTAGCTCACTGAATTTACCCCCGAGAAACAACAACCTCTTCTTACAAAGACATTCCACCAGTCACCCGAGTCGGGCGTTTACAAAACTTTGAAGTTCTTGTTTTAAAGAAAACCAAACACGTTTCCCTCAATACGTTTAAGGATATTGCGAGATGTGCTTTTGAAGATGGGTCGTCGGCTCACTCGCTCACTCACTGGTTCATTCGCTTGCCTCTTGATTCATTGCAACAATTACAGGCTGAGGGACTGGAGCCACACTGTCCTCCTCCATTTTGGCCCGTTTGGGTTCGGGCTCGTTGACGCTGGACTCGTCTGTTTCCATGCATGCTGGAGGGCCTGCTGACCAGCACAGGAGGGGATGTGGAAGCCTGGGCAGCCAAGATCTGAAGAGGATTGGTGAAAGCTGAGGGAAAGAGATGACAACACAAAGAAATCTGTTACAGGTCAATGTAAAAAACAAACAAACAAGAGTTTAAAACCTAGACTGTACTCTTTTTTTTCATGTTGGTTTTGCATTCAAAACTTTGAAAAGCTTTTATATAATTTCTCCCCAAAAAGTTTTACAACCAAGAAGTTAAATAAATAATCATTCGTCAGTTGTTTTTACATTAGATCACATTTTATATTTAAAATAGAATCCTTAATGTAATATTTTTT